>NW_022196900.1:2205142-2264795 GCF_008632895.1 Mastomys coucha | reverse complement strand
TGTGATTCTGGGATCCTGTGATCCTAGGCTTGTTAGAACACCTGGGAGTGGAGCTTCCTCTGGGTGTTTTGGGACTGGCTGCAGAGTTTGCGCACAAAGTCTGCTCAGGGCCTTTTCCCATTATGTAGGCTGTCATTTTCCTGACCCAGACAGACTGGAAGCAACTGGAGCCACTGGGCTGGTAGAGTTTCTGTGTGCCTGTTCCCGCTGGTCACAGTTACTCCCAGTTTTGGGACAGATATTGTGTCCTCCTTACCTCTGATCCTGAGAGTGTCAGAGTGCTTGGGAGTGGAGCTTCCTCTGGGTGTTGTGGGACTGGCTGCAGAGCTTGTGCCCAAGGTCTGCTCAGGGCACTAGCCCAGACAGACCGGAAGGAACCTCAATTTTTTTTTTAAGTTTACTTTTATTTAGTTAGGTTTTTTAGAGCAGAAGACCATGAAGCTGGGTGGATAAAGAGGCCAAAAATGTCTGGAAGAAGTTAGGAGAGGGGCAACAATATGATAAAAATATATTATATGAATTTTTTTTAATAAAAATGAATTCAAACAAAATGACTTGTAACCTAAGTTAAAAATTCAGATGAATGAGTGCCTTCTAATTAGACTTACATCTATTTAAAAGTTAATGGCTGGGGAGATGGCTCAGTGGGTAAGAGCACTGACTACTCTTTGGAAGGTCCTGAGTTTAAATCCCAGCAACCACATGGTGGTTCATAACCACCCATAATGAGATCTGATGCCCTCTTCTGGTGCATCTAAAGTCAGCTACAGTGTACTTATATATAATAATAAATAAATCTTTGGTCCAGAGCAAGCAGGGACTGAATGAACAGAGTTGACCGGAGTGAGTGCGGCCAAATGGAGAGAGCAGAGACCCTAAAAATTCAATTCCCAACAACCACATGAAGGTTCACAACCATCTGTATAGCTACAGTGTACTCACATACATAAAAATAAATAAATCTTTTAAAATTTCAAAAATAAATACAAATTAATCAGAAAGTAACAGTCATCCCACCCTAGGCCAGAAAGTTTCTCCAATGAACTATTGAAACCTTTCAAAAAGAAATAGAAGAATGAAACAAATTCTTACTAGATTTTAAAAATTGAAAATGATTCTAACTAATTTTATGAACACAAATAGTTTTGATGCCCAAACTTCATAATAGTCACAAAAAAAGAGTAGAAGCTTTCTTTAAGAATATGAATGTTTCTTTAGGTCTGTGGATTGTAGCATGGTTATCCTGTACTTGATGACTGATATCCACTTACAAGTGAGTACATACCATGCATATCCTTTTGGGTCTGGGTTACTTCACTATGGATGATATTTTCTAGTTCCAACCATTTGTCTGCAAATTTCATGATGTCTTTTGTCTTTAATAGCTGAATGGTTTCCATTCTGTCATTGTACCACATTTTCTTCATCCATTCTTCCACTGAGGAACATCTAGGTTGTTTCTAGTTTCTAGCTATTACGAATAAAGCTGCTATGAACACAGTTGAGCAAGTGTCCTTGTGGCATCATTTCTGTATATGCTCAGGAGTGATATACCTGGGTCTTAGGGTGAATCTACCCCCAATTTTCTGAGAAACCTCCAAATTGATTTCCAAAATAGTGGTACCAGTTTGCACTCCCACCAGCAGTGGAAGAGGGTTCCCCTTGCTCCACATCCTAGCCAGCATGTGCTGTCACTTGAGTTTTTGATCATAGCCATTCTGATATGTCTAAGAGTTGTTTTGAGTTGATTTGTTTTGATTTGATGACTAAGTACTTCTTGGCCATTAGAGATTCCTCTGTTGCGAATTCTGTTTAGTTCTGTATCCCATTTGGTTTGTTGGTGTTGAATTTCTTGAGTTCCTTATATATTTTGGATAAGAGTCTTGGTCAGATGTAGGGTTGGTGAAGATCTTTTCCCATTATGTAGGGTGTCATTTTGTCCTATTGGGATGGGGGAGGTTATGGGGAGTCTATGGGGTTAAGCCTAGATGAAATTCCTACCAACAGGGGACATAGAGAGACTGAAGCAGCCACTTCCAGTGGATGGGGGACATCAACCCAACCACAAAACCTTCAACTCAAAATTTGTCCTGCCTACAAGATGCACAGGGATAAAGATGGAGCAGAGACTGGGGGAACAGGCCACCAATGACTGGCTCAACGTGCAGCCCGTCTCATGAGAGAGAGCCAACTCCTGCTGTTTGCAGACAGGAGCCTAGCACAACTGTCTTCTAAGAGGGTTCATTCAGCAGCTTATGCCAATAGATGCAGAGACCCACAGCCAAACATTAGGCAGAACTCAGGGAGTCCTGTGGAAGAGTAGAAAATAGAATTGATCAAGCCAGAGGAGTCAAGGACACCACACGAAGATCTACAAAGTCAAATAACCTGGGCCCACGGGGCCTCAGAGATACTGAAGCACTAACCGAAGATCATGCAGGAGGTGGATGAAGGTCATAGGTCCCCTACACATTTGGAGCAGATCTTTATGTGGGTCTCGTAACAATTGGAGTAGGGGCTGTCTCTGACTCTGTTGCCTGGCACTGAATTCATTTTCCCTGGCTGGGCTGCCTGGTTGGGCCTTAGTGGGAGAGGATTTACTTAGTCCTGCTTCAATTTGATGTCCCAAGGCTGTGTGGTACCCAAGCGGGGCTTACCCTTCTCTGAGGAGAAGGAGAGGGGATAGTGAGAGAAGGGATTTATATGAGTGAGACTGGGAGGAAAGGAGAGAGGGAAGCTTTGATCAGAATGTAAAGTTAATTAATTAGTTGATGGAAAAAAGAACATAAATGCAAAACTTGGAAAAGTAATTAATACAATCTTATAGACGTTCACAGTTTATAAGAAAAACCAACCAACCAAACACATACACTCATCCCATGTTTAAGTCCTAATTAAGAAGAACAGAGTATAATGATGTATATGTATGGAAATACCATAATGGAAGGCATTACTTTGTATGTTACCCTAAAACTTTAAAACAAAAAAAAATGCATTCACCATTCTTAAATTTCACTGAAAAATACTTTCACTATGAGAAGAATGAATCATCTGGTAGAATATCCACAATTAATGACCAGTTGTCATAGTAGCTGTTGTGGTGGCCGATTGCAATGTGCCAGACACTATGCCAATACATAATCTCATTTAATCCTCACAGAGCCCCACTTAATACTTCCATCTTATAGAAGATGAAGGAGAGACTCAGAGGCATGCATCTTGTCCAACAGTCAAGACTGAAGGAACCCCAGATCCTGAGATTTTAGTGTTGTCATTGTGCCCTCTTCTCAGGCACTGGTCCTTCATTTGCTTTTTTCTCCCATCTTCCAGAAAGGTGGTCACATGACTCAACCTCCCACTGCTCTCCAACATCCTGATGCTCCACATACACCCTCTCCAACCTCACTTTCTCTTATTATGACTCGCTATTTGTCCCTCCATCAAGAGTCAGCAGGCTATGGCAGACCAGGTGACAAATGGAGATATAATCCATCCAATAAGGAAAGAACAAATTTGATGCCCAACGTCTCACACTTGTGAAGAATGGGAGCGTTCCTCTGTGGGGTAAAGACACCTGAGAGTTCTAAATCAGGCAAGCTGATGTAAGGTTACAAATGGTTTGACTCCTTAATTTAATTAATTAAACATGGTGTGCGTGTGTATGTGTGTGTGTGTGAGTCTCTATGTGTCTGTGTGTTTGTGCTTACCTGTGAACATTCTCTCACTGATGTCTTAGGGTCAGTATTGCTGTGATGAAATACCATGTTCAAAAGTGAGTTGGGGAGGGAAGGTTTCACACACTGTTCCGTATAACAGTTTATCAGAGGACAGTTTATCAAAAGCAGTGAGGACAGGAACTGGAGAAGACAGCAACCTGGAGGCAAGAGGAGCTGATACAGAGACCATCAGGGAGTGCTGCTTACTGGTTAGCTTACTGCTTTTTTTTTTTTTAATAGAACCCTGGACTAGCAGCCCAGGAGTTCCCCTACCCACAATGGGCTGGATCCTCCCACATCAATCATTAATTAAGAAAATTCTCCCACTGGCCTTCCTACAGCCAGATCTTATGAAGGCATTTCCTCAGTTGAAGTTTCTTCTCTAATGACTCTAGTTTTGTTGAGTTGACATAAAACTAACTGGCCAGCAAGCCCATGGAATCCCTCATTTCTTATCTCTCAATTTTCCTTTGATTTTTCTCCAGGAGATTTGGGATATCAGTTATCTTATAGGAGGGCATTATATGTGTGTGTGTGTGTATGTATATATAGTTATATATTTATTATATATATTATACTATATGTATTAAATGTGGTGTGCACATGTATATATTAAGTGTGGTGTGAATATAAATGTATATATTCCCTATGTGTAGGAAGTTGAGGCAAACAAGGCAATGATGTGGAAATTTCTGGTTGGGTCATATGATGCAGATTCACAAGATGTTTTGCTGAAGCAGATTCGTGTGATGTTTTGTGAAGGCAAGACCCATGAGAGGACACATGATGTTTGGAAAGAGTTTAATAGAACTCAAAAGACAGAGACAGTGTACTTGTATAACTAGCCTTGCAATGCTTCATGGTCTTGCATCTTCGATTCATTGAGAAGGGCATGACACAGTTACTCCCACTGACTCATGTTGATTTGGAGGAGACCTGGCTGTTTCTGCTGGATTGTGCCACTTGATTCATATTTGGTAACCTGACTCTACTGAACTGGATTGCTGGTATTTTGACAAATGGAGATTGGAATTGCCCCCAAAGAACTGCTAAATAGGTCCACATCCCTTTGTCCTATTTACCATCTTTTCTCCCCTTTCTTTGGGTAGTGGACTAGAAGGGGCAGGGGTTTTAAGCATTTGAGAACCTATATTAAAATAAGTTTTGAAAAGTCTAAGCCTATAAGGTAACTGTGTCTTATTTCCAGGATCCTTTACTTTCAGTTCTGTTCACTTTTTATGTTAACTGTTGAACCTTAACAGAATAAGACTGACTCACCAAACAGTACAGTGTGATGTAGTGGAACATTAGATTTCTCCAAGCTATGTGAACATGGGGAACTCTAAGAGAGGGTGAACTAATACCACTGTGTTTTTTCCACCTCCTCGGTGAGGTGATCTAGTAAGAATAACTCATAGATGACAAGGAAGAAACATCAGGTATCCTATGCCAGGGTAGAGGGTGAACTTTGGAGTCAGATCACAGCCCTACTGTTTAATAGCTGTATGAATTTCAGCAAACTAGCTGCTCTGAACTTTGGATTCTTTGGCATGTTATAATACAGCTTTCTTATGCAGTTTTTAGTATCATCTACATATATGCTTCTTTATCTATAGAGAGGGTCCAAATTTGTTACAAGATATTCAGAACAATGTCTCTGACCTTCAGTGGAATATAATCATGGTAATAGCAATCTCATCTAAGTTCTTCTGAAGTATACAAGAGATTGTTGCCAGGCTATTAGCTGGCATTTACAAAATGTGAAGGCCTTCCTACATGTATGGTTTCTTTCACATATATCATCTATTGTGGTTTGAATAAGAATAGTTCCAATAGGCTCATATATTTGAATACTTAGTCACCAGGGTTAGCACCTATTTGAAAGGATCAGAAGGATCAGAAGTTGTAGACTTTTTGGAGGAAGTGTGTCAGTAGTGGTGGGCTTTGGGATTTCATGTATGTGGGTATATTGTCCCTGTCTTCAGGCACACCAGAAGGTGGCATTGGATGCCCATTACAGATGATTGTGAGCCACCATGTGGTTGCTGGGAATTGAACTCAGGACCTCTGGAAGAACAGTCAGTGCTCTTAACCGCTGAGCCATCTCTCCAGCCTGGGCTTTGGGATTTCAAAAGCCCATGCCAGGCCAGGGCATCTTCCCTGTCCCCCATCCCACCCCCCCACCGCCACCCTCACACACACTCTCTCTCTGTGTGTATCTGTGTGTCTGTGTCTGTCTATCTATCTCTGTCTCTGTCTCTCTCTCCTCTCCCTCTCCATCCTCCCCTCTTTGTGTGTGTGTTTGTGTATATGTGTGTGTGTATATGTGTACTTTGAGCATGTGGGTGCTCACAAAGGTTAGACAAAGGTCTTAGATCCCTAATGTTGGAATTAAAGGCAGTTGTGAACCACCTGATATAGAAGCTGAGAACTGAACTCTGGTCCTCTGCAAGAATAGCAAGCACTCAACAGCTGAGCCATTTCTTCAGCCTCTAGGTTTAGTTTTTGGTTGCTGCTAAGTTTGTGCCATAAATATTAATTTAATGGGTTAAACACTAATATTGGTATTGGTAAATTTAGATAAACACAAATTAAATATTCTACCCAGGGACATTCTACCCAGCTTCCATTTGTAACTACCCAAAGAGATGGGAGAATAAATGGAGCATGCGGTTGTTTATTTCCAAGTATTTCTTGCTGGTTCAGCTGTTCTTTTTGGGGTTGCTCATAAGTTTTGGATCTAGTCACTTTTGCTGACTTTAAGGACTATCTCTAAGGCCCATACATTCTCTTACCAATGTTTAATAGATCATAGTCTGAATCCTTACTGAATATCTGTTGGGATGTGTCTTAAGCCTCAGGTAATAAGATGCAGTTATGAGCACCCTGTCCTCATAGGGCGTGCCTGCCTGTGACTTTCAGGCTTTCATATTTGTCTAGCCACACAGAAACAGAAATAAATCTTATTAGGAAATATTCTGTACTGGAGATTGCCTATTTAGCCTGGCCCATCCTGACTGCACACCAACACCTTAACTATAACATGTAGAGATGTGCTTTGGTCAGGAGTCTCCACCTTATGATACTCAGTTGTATTGTTTAATTGGTTTTTTATTAAGTTACAAGTAGTTTTATTTCAGATGGCCAAGCTTTGACACTTTAATTAAAACTTCATAAAGTATTGATGTATTCTGAAATACTGATGGCCAATCCTGGGCTCCATTTTCAGTGCTTTCTTATTAGGTGATGACTTAGTAACTAAGGTATAGGTCACTTTCCCACTTTTGTGTTAGGGGATTATCTTTGGTCCTACAAGAACTTGCCTTATACCATGTTATGTTAAGTTTTCTTTTTTCTCCCCCACTCCCTTTCTGGTGTCTTTACTACTTAATTCTTGATTCTGTAACCACATGGTTTTAAAAGTAGCATTGTCAAAGAATTTGTACTTCCCAGTATCCAACCACACCAGTTTCTTAGTGGAATTCTACAGACTTTTGTTTACACTGCTCGGCTAAGTGGCAGGGGCATCTTTTATCTGTCCCTACAGAAGGCTGAAGGCTCTCTGTTTTTGGATGGCTGCTTTATCTTTGCAGCATTGGGGCCCTTCCCCTTTTCTCAATCCAGTAGAGATGGGGCATTCCAAAATGTGTGTGTGTGTGTGTGTGTGTGTGTGTGTGTGTGTGTGCATGAGAGAGAGAGAGAGACAGACAGACAGACAGACAGAGAGAGGGGGGAGATTTAGCTTTGCACATTTGCTATATGGTATGAAATATCTGTCTGGAAGGAGTCAGGGGTAAGGATGACTTAAAGACTTGCTACTTAATCACTTTATGCTCCACACTGTGAACCGAGGAGCAGGAAATGCATGCCTACCCTCTCCAAGATGACTGCTCTAATGACTCTAAGTTTCCCCCATCAGGGGCTTCAGCAGACTGGCTTTGTAACTGAATCCCAAATGTAATTGGGTCTCCATTTCTGAACTATTCAAAATTTAATTTTAGTAAACTGATATCATGAAGTGGGCATTATGCAAGATTCCTGGCACAAGAGAAGTAGGTTGGCCTGGAGCCTCCACAGCCCTTGACTCATGTTTAAATAACATCCATGTCTGTCCTCCAAGTACCTATCCACTCAACTGTTTACGACTGTGGAGTTCAGATCACCAGTGCTGAGTCCTGAAAAGAATGTAGACATGTCAATCCCAAGGTCTTCGTCCAAAACACTGGGGACACAGTATCCTACCTACATTGCTTCTTGCCTTTCTTTCTTAACCATCTTGTAAAATACACAATTGCAATTTGGATGGCTTGGTTAGGGATGCAGATGCTATGAATGTTGTGTCTCCTACAGGAAATCTGGATCAAGGCAGTTCACAGAGGATCTCCTTTATGGAGATTAAATCTCTACTAAGGCATTGAAAAAGTACAGAAACCTTCCTTTTGCTGACTTGATATATTTCTCAGCACAACAAAGCATATGCAGGTTCCTGAGAAGGAGCCTTCTGAGGCTGGAGGCTTGAATTAGCCCACTGCAGTTGGACAAGAGCCCAGATGATGGGATCTCCACCTACATGTCGACTCTCAGAGTCTAGGAACTTCCAAATACAGTGCGCATAGGCTGTACTTCTTTTGTTACTCCCTAAAGATCTCGTGAAGGCAAGAGGAAAACCACAAAGCTTCCTGGCTTCTGGTTTGGCTAGATCCTGGCACTGGGGGAAACTTTACCCATTGTTTGGCACTTTGAGTGTTTCTATAACCCAGACCAACTGAAGCTGTCCCAGTAGACAACAAAGCTGCCCTTTTTAGAGAGTGTAGGTGTGAGTCTGGATGCCTCTGTGGCCCTAATATGGTACTGAAGGCTTGAAGGATTCCTGGAGAGCCCTTGATCTTTGACTACATCGAGAGGCCAAAGAAGCTGGGCTCTGATGTCAGCGAGGGATGGTGCAAACAAGGCAGCAACAACTGGACAGATGCCATCCCAGGGAGGCATGAAGCATTGCAAGCAGCACTGATTTCCTTCAGACCTCTTTGTCTCTGACCAGAAGGTGCCACTCACTCTGGGAGAGAGACTTCTCTCCGCAGTTAGCCCTTCCTAGAAATGTCCTCACAGACCCACTCAAAGACATATTTTGTTATTTGATTCCAGATTCAGTCAAGATGCCAATCAAGACTAGCCATCATGATTTTGTGTGTCGTTTTGGACATTTGACTTGATAGTCAACAAGTATGGGGCTGGAACTTTGGTCCAGTCCTGGAGAGTTGGGTTCCTGCTTGGTGAGGAACACACCAACCTTAAGTTTGCAGTCGTTGCTTCGGTATCACGGAAGGGGATGATATAAGGTAGCCCCAAGATTCAAAGGGGACTTGTAAAATTTAATTCAAGACATTTTACTGGAGTGTGTTTGCTGTATACAATATTGGGTTTCATAAATTAAATTTCTCTCAAGTACTTCATGTACTTGGACTATATTCACTGAGTTCATGCCCTTCCACTCACACACACCCTTCCCTTTGGCTAGTCTCTCTCTTCTCCTAATCTTTCGTCTGCTTTCATGTCATTCATGTATGTATGTATCTGTGTGTGTGTAAATATGTATTCTTATAGAATTTAAAGACCCACAAATAAGAGGAAAAAATGAGACATTTGTCTGAGTCTGACTTATTTAACCTGATGCTCTCTGTGTCCATTTTCTGGAAAATGGCATAACTTCATTCTTTTTTTCCAGTTTAAAACCACTCCTTTTTGTATGTATCTCACATTTTACTTATCTTTTAATCTATTGATGGCCACCTGAACTAAGTCCATGGCTTGGCTGTTATTGAATAATCCTGCAATGTCCAGGCATATCTGAAGTATGTTGACTAAGAGTCTTTGGGATCTATACCCACGAGTGGTATAGCTGGAACATAAGGTAGCTCTATTTTCAGTTCTTTTGAAGTCACTAACTTCCATAGTGATTTCTATAGTGGATTGGTCAATGTGCATCCATGCCAGAATTATGCAAGAATTCCCATTTCCTCATACTCTTGCTAGCATTTGTCTGTTTCTTTCTTTTTAATTTATTATTTTATTTATTTTTTATTTCTTTTTGAAATTACAATATAATTACAACATTTCTCCCTTGCATTTATATCCCTATATATAACCTGATCAATCCATATAGTGTCATTTCTGTATATGTTTAAGGGGTAATCATTTGTTGTGTGACTTTTCCTAAGGAAATGCAACACATTTGTCTACTCCTCCCAAATAGAGAACTCAGGACAGATTAAAGTGTAGAAACAAACAAAGTCTAATCTGGTGAACTAATGAGGTTTATTAGGATTACTTACAGGCATATGGATGAGGGGTTATTTACGGGAACATAATTGGCTCAAAGACATCTGAATTACAGAAGCCCAGTGCAGCATGACTGACAACTCATAAAAGCTAAGAACCTGGAGCACATTGTGAAGCCTGCAGGCCACTCCATGTGTTGTAGAGTGTCTCTTTCAAAAGACTTCAGCTGGTTTCTGCTTCTTACAGGCAGCTGGTCTGGTTTCAGTCTTCTTCGCAGCTTGGGATTGTCTGAGAGTGGTTCTCAGAAGTCTTTTTGCTTACCTTTGGGAGGGAGGGGCCCACTAAATCTGGTCAGTTTCAGGAACTTCCTGAAGCCATTTTGAGTTGTTTATCTTCTGGAAGGAGTTTCCCTAAAGAATAGAATATTTTAACCTTAAAGGAAACTGCTACACACCTTCGGCACTGGACAACCAATTGGTGTGCTCTGTCCTGGGTAAGCTTGTCCTTGTTCAGCTTGTGTTTGGGCAGTCATATTGGTGAGACTTCATAAGTATTGCTTCTGACATTATAAAGAGACACATAAAACAGCAAACTCTCAGATCCTCTGGCTCTTACAGTCTTTCCCCATCCTCTCCTGCACTGTTCCAGAAGCCTTAGGTGTGGGAGTGTTTTGTAGATGTATCCATTTGGACTGGGACCCACAACTGTGCAATTGGATTGATTGTGGTTTTCTGTAGTGGTCTCTGTCTACTGTGAAGAGAAATTTCCTTGATGAATAATGAAGACTACTCTTACCTGGGGGTATAGTTTGTTGATAAGGATCATGCTGATTTACTAGTTGCTGTAAAGTCTTCTCTAATAACCACAGCATCCTTGGCACTGAGGAGTTGCTAGGTTTCTAGTATCAAGCATGACCTCCCTCTTGTTGAGGGAGTCACAAGTTCATTTAGAGAACTTGGTGGTAACCCAGGTATGCATGCCACCGCTGCCCCTTATCGTTATCGTGCCACGCTGGTGATTGGTGTAGTTCACTGATGTCACAGGCTTGTTTGCCTCCCTCCCTTGGAAGCTTGTGTGGCACTTTCTGGTTCCATGAAAGCTAGTCCTCAGGAAGAAGGCATTCAGGTCAATTCCAGCTCAGGGGTCTCTGAGCCCTGTTGCCTGTTTCTTAATGACAGTCATTCTAAGTGGGGTGAGATGAAATCTCAATATGATTTCAATTTTCAATCCCTGCTGGCTAAAGACATTGAGCATCAAAATGGGCATTTAAAAGCCGTTCTGTTGATGCTACCTTTGTGACCCCTATATTCACACACAGTTTGGGCAGTCTTTGAATGACTTGCTTTCCAGTAGGAATTCTTGATCCTTTGTCTACAGAGACACTTTCTTACCTAGTGGTAATTTTGTCTCCTTGCTTCAGTGTCCTAGAACCACAAAGACTAAACTGACAACAACTTGTCAATAGAGACTCAGAACAAGGCTAAACTATTTGGTTTGTAACAATTCCTTAAAAGTCTTCAGTCTTCACCATGGGGACTTTGGACAGTTCTGGGATAAAGAGAGCTTTGAAACACCCCAGAGGCCCTCATGTTGTTCTTGCAGCTGTTATTCTATCCCTCTTCTTTATCTTCCTTTTCTACTTCTTCCTCTGGGACAAGATATTACTATGTATCTTAGGCTGGCCTCAAATTCATAATCTTCCTGCCATTACTATAGGGTAAAAAGTCTGAGCTAACTTCTGGGTTTTGAAAACCCACCTGAGCTAAAATTCCCACTAATCTCTGAGATTGCCCCAAGTTTAGGACTTGAAATTCCACCAATCCCCACCCTGGAAAACCCCCTCCCACCCAAGAAACTCTATACAAAGCCTGTCTCCTGCTCAGTTCTCTGCTGCTTCTGTCCATCCCAAACAGCAGCCACCCTCTTGTTTCTTTCCCAATAATTCTCTTTACGGTGTGTTGTGCAGTGTGACTTTGTGATATTCCTTGGCTCCTGACTGCCAGGATACATTTCCCTTCAGAGCTGCAACATTTCCATTGGGGAAAACTTCCCCCTCAAAGCTCCAACACTTATACTAGGGGAAACTTTTCTCTCAGAGATGTAACTTACAGTTACCTTATTTTAAACTGGAGTTACTGGCATGTACCTCCAAGTTCAGCCTGCAGCTGATTCTTGACATATGGCTTCTTAACTAATTAGTGTTCCAAACAAGAGGTTTCTGAAATTTTCTCTCTATTTCCAGAGCAGAAACTGCTTTATTTATCCAGACTGACCAGGTCAGTCAAATTAACCCATTGCATGAGAATTTATCTTCCAGCAGTCTTTAGAATGGGAGTCAGGAGCCTTCTGGAGGTGTTCTGATTCCTGCCGCTCTTTCCTTAGCATCTTAATGGTTGAAATAGTCGCTATACAAAGCTATGGGTGCCTGGGAGGGGAAAGACTAGAGAAATATCACAACTGGGAGAGAACTCTGTTATCCCTGAGTGAGTAGATACCAGAGATACTGACAAACAATTGTAATGCACAGGACAACTGCTTATAACAAATAGTTATAGAGCTCAAGATAACCCTAATGATGCAGTTGTGAGACCATCTGAAGAAAGCTTAGGAAACATATTTGATATTGAGGCCAGCCCCAATTACTTGCTGTGTGTAACAGGAACACTGCATTCAGCAGCATGCTTCTGTTATATCTGGGCATTTACGAGTGGCATATTTATTTACTGATGTTCTTTCATTAGGGCAAGAAGAAAAGGTACTGTTTTTTTCCCCCCTATAACAGTCTGGAATGTTTTAAGCATCACTTTCTATTCTAGACATGAGTATCCACACTGTTTACACAATTTAAAGGATGTAGCCACATCTGAAGCTGTGGCTATCTCATCAACTCAATGCTTCAGAAGCCTTGTCGATCCCCACAGAGCATCAGCACTGTTCCCACTTTGTATGGTTCATAATACCATCTTTGATTTCTTCAGGGATGGATTCCCACAGCTCTATGAGGCAAACACTGAGTACTTTAAAAAGTCTGTCTCTAATCTTGGGGACAGACCTAATTTAGTTTAAAATCTCCAGCCAGAGCTTTCTCTGTCCTTGTTAAGAGAAAGGATGGTAAATTCCATCTTGTGTAGTGAATACTGAGGAATTATACAACATCCAGCTGAAAGAGCTCTCTTCAGTTGGTTCTGGAAACAGTAAATGAAGCAAAGCAGACCTCTGGCAATTGAATTTAAGTTCAAGAAAGGAAAAAGTAGAAAGGCTTTTTCGAGACTTTAGTGGGCATTTCGAAGCCTAGGGTAAGCCTAGGAACTGGAAATGCCTCTGTTCTTTTCAAACATTATTAATTAATTAATTAATTAATTAATTAACTGCATTTGTGCATGTGTGAGTACACGAGTATATGTGCAGGTACATGAGTACATGTGTAGGGATACTTCTCAGAGGTGCTTTCTACTTTGCTTTCTGGGAAGTTCTCTTATTGGGCTGGGGTTCATTATATAGGCTAGGAAGGCTGGCCAGAGAGACACCCAGGGTTCCGCCTATCTGGAAAGGTGGAGATAGATACACAATACCATACCTGGATTTTTTTTTCTAATGTGGGTTATGTGGTTTGAGCCAAGTCTCCATGCTTTTAAGGCAAATATTTACTAAGTATTCCATCTCACCAGCCTTATTTAGTTAGTTTTGGAATAGGCCTCTTGTTGCCTATGCTGATCTTGAACTTGTAAACTCAAGTAGTCCTCTGTCTTCAGCCTCCCAAGCAGCTGGGGTTACAGGTATACATCATCTTGCCTACCTAGCGGGGATAATTTATAGCCTTAGTCATAACTTAGCCATAAATCTAGAGTTAGGGCTCAGTTTTGGTAATATGAAGAAACAACCCAACACAAGAATTTTTATCTGGAGGTGCAGGGCTGGCTCAGTGGTTAAAAACACAAACTGCACTTGCTGAGGACCCAAGTCCAGTTCCCAGGACCCAAGTGGGACAGCTCATAACCACCTATTATTCCATTTCCAGGGAATCTGATGCCCTCTTCTGGATTCAACTTTTACTCACAAGTGAATATACTCACACACAAACACACACATAGCATAATGAAAATAAAAATAAATCATTTATATATCTTACTTGTTTCTGAGAATGTCATGTGTAAGTGTCTTAGTTAGGGTTTCCATTGATGTGAAGAGACACCATGACCAAGGCAACTCTTATAAAGGGCAACTGGGGCTGGCTAACAGTTTCAGGGGTTCAGTCTATTATCATCATGGTGGGAGCATGGCAGCGTCCAGACAGACGTGGTGCTAAAGGAGCCAAGGGATCTACATCTTGATGCAAAGGCAGCTAGGGGCGACTCCTCTGCAGGCAGCTAGGGGGCGACTCCTCTGCAGGCAGCTAGGGGGCGACTCCTCTGCAGGCAGCTAGGAGAAGCTCTCTTCTGCACTGAGTAGAGCTTGAGCAAAGGGGCCTCAAAGCCCACCCCCACAGCGACACACTTCCTCCAACCACACCTCCTAATAGTGCCACTCCCAGTGCTAAGCATGTTCAAACCACCACAGTAAGTATCGCATTTACATAATGCTCTCTTCCTTCCCTCCACCCAACTCCTCTGTGTCCCTTAACTCCTCAAATTCATTGCCTCTTATTCTTTAAGTATTAATGTTCTGTTTACATGTATGTATGTATAAGCACAGCCTGCTCAGTTAATTTAGTGTTGTTTTTATGTAAATGTGTTTAGAGCTGATCACTTCAGATTGAATAACATATCCAGGGGCTCATCCATGGATAAACTGATTCTCCATTTCCCAGAAGCCACTGATTGCCTGTAGCCTTTTATGTGGAGTGAGACCTTGTGAGATGTCCCCCATCCATGTTAGCACGTCAACTCATATTGTCAATTTTCAGGTCTTGTTTAGGTAACCATATTGGTGTGATCTCATGGGTATAGCTTCCCTGTCATATAGAAAAGACACAGTCTCAAACCAGATGCCTTGATTTTTTTGCTTCTTACAATTTTTATTTATTTATTTATTTATTTATTTATTTTTGCCTCCTCGGTAGTAAGTTATGCTCCAGGGTCCTTGGACTCACTAGCCACTGGTAGTTGGCTAGGTTTACTATGTTACAGTTTTTCATGTTGTGGTGACCCCCAACTATAAAATTAGGTTATTGCTAGTTCATTACTGTAATTGCACTACTGTTATGAATCAGAATTTAAATATCTAATATGCCAGATGTATATGAGCACCCCCCCCCAAAGGGGTTGTGAACCACAGGTTAAGAACTGCTGCCCTACAACCTTGCTTACAGATCAATTTTATGTAAGCATTTTCCTAATTGAGGTCTCCTTTCCTCAGATGATTTTTAGCTTGGGTCAAGTTGTCATAAAATTATCCAGAACAGAAACCGAGAGCCACAACAATATCCTATACTGTCGTCAGGGTCTCTTGGAGTCCCCTGACCAACAACTCAAAACAAGGTTTCCCATGGTGGCATCGGGATTCTTGTTAAATAGTTGCTTTTGGAGGAAGCATTGTCACCCCAATATTTATTTTAT
This sequence comes from Mastomys coucha, assembly GCF_008632895.1. NCBI lineage: Eukaryota > Metazoa > Chordata > Mammalia > Rodentia > Muridae > Mastomys > Mastomys coucha. The sequence continues at coordinate 2,249,245 of NW_022196900.1, read as the reverse complement.
ATGTGTATATATAATATACTTATATGCATGTAATGTAAGTAAACACAAAATAATATGATTCTTTGTGGCTTTTTCAAACTTCCCTAGGGTTATTTATCTCTCCTCCCTTCCCTCTCTCTCTGTGCCACCCTCTCATGCTACCCAAGTAAGTCTCTGCTCCCTCCCTGTTTGTCCAGTTTCCTCCTCTGTCGCACTGGTGTCCTGTTATTACCCTCTCCTTGCTGGAAACCTCTTCAACACGATCCCTCTCCTATTCTAGGTAACTCTAGGTTGTGTGTTACATCAGAAGGTTTGGGGCTAAGGCCAACAAACAGAGAGCATATTGCAGAGCTTGCCCTTCTGGGTCTGACTTACTTCACTTGATATAATATTTTCTAATTCTATTCATTTGCCTGAAATTTTCATTTTTTTCAAACTGCCAAGTAGCAGTCCATTGTGTGTATATGCCACATTTCCACTATACAGTCCAAAGTTGAAGGACATTTGTTTCTTTTTCTAGCTATTGTGAATACAGTGGAAATGTACACGGGTGAGCAAGTAAAATAGGATGTGGAGTCCTTTGCAACTATGCCAAGGGGCAGGATATCTGGGTCATACAGTAGGTCTCAAAGACGTTGGCAATACACTACAAGTCATATCTATAGGATTTCATTTTCTCAAGAATTAACGCCAACAATTCACCAGTGGGACTCCATAAAACTAAAAATGCTTCTCTATAGCAAAGGGAAAATTCAACCAAGTAAATAGAAAGCCCACAAAATGGGAGAGGATCTTTTCCAGCTATACATCTGACAGGGGATTAATATCCAAAATATATAATGAATGCAAGAAGCAATCATTCAAGAGAACACATGACAGAATTAAAAATGTCCCATGGAACTGAACAGAGAGTTCTCAAAAGAAGGGATAAAAATGGTTAAGAAACATCTCAAAAAGTGCTTAACACCCTTAGAGATTAACGGAGTGCTTTTGAAAACTACTTTGAGACTTCATCTCATCTGAGTCAGAACATCTAAGTCTTTGACAACAAATGATGGGGAAGGTTGGGGGAATTCTCCCTCGCTGCTAATGGGATTGCAACTAGTACAACCACTCTGAAAATCAGTGCCATGAACTCTCAAAAAGCAGAGAGGGAGGGAGGGAGGGAGGAAGGGAAGGAAGAAAGGAGGGAGGAAGGGAAGGAAGGAATGACAGAGGAAAGAAGAGAGAGAGGGACAGAGAGATGAAGTTGGGTGGGTGGGTAAGTAGGTAGAGGGGATCTGGAGGAGTTGGAGAGGGAAAAGTATAAGCTAAAAATAATGTAAACATTCTTCAAATAAAAATAAATTAATGAAAAAGTTAAAACAACAAATCTTAAAAATAATTTATATCTGATGTCCATGAACCATCTTTCTTAGAGCTATGTTTTAGCTAAAGCATAAAACAACATTATTTAGACATTTAGACTGGGTAATTCTCATATCTGTCTGGAACATTTTAAATGTCAGTTTCTGTATGCTTGGGTGCATCATCTTCCCAGTGGGATAAAAACGAAACCCTTACAGAAGTGACATTCTGGATGAAAGAATGCCACATAATCCCAGAGACTTCTAATGGCCAATTGCTGCCTCTACGGCCAGCTTGTTGCTGAGTTCCTCTGAAAATACATGTTGATGTCCCAACTGCCACTACCTCACAGGATTAGCTTATTTGAAAGTTGGGGCTTTATGGGGGGAGGTCAAGTTAAAATGGAGTTATTAGGATGGGTGCTAATCCAGTGTAACTGATCATCTCATCAAAAGGAGAACTTTGAAGATGGAGGCAGATACCCACATAGGAAGATGCAGGGCAAAGCTAGGGAGGAGCAAAAACTGTGAGAAAACCAGCAGAAACTAGAAGAGAATCATGGGACAGATTTCCCCTCGCAGACTTCAGATGGTAAAGTCTTTGTCAACAATTTGACCTTGGCCTTTTCCTCCTCAGAACTGTGAGGAAGTAAGTTTTGAGTCATCCTTTATTGCAGTTCCTTAAGGAACTGACACATTCATGGGTCAAAACAATGAGGATGTTGATCATCACCACCATCCCTTTATCCTCGAGCCTTCCAAGCTATGGTTCACAGAGATGTGGCCCTGTACCATGTATTGCATTGCCATTGTTTATACAAAGCTCCTATTAGAGGTGCCTATTGCAGCTCCTGAAACTGTGAGGATTCACTGCTGTAGCATTGCCAGCTGCAACTGGTTCAGGGCAATGCCATGCTGAACTGACTCAAGAGTGCTGCCTTAGCTAATTTTCCTAATTGCTCAAATATTTGATAAGAAACGACTTAAGAGATGGGAGACCTATCTTGGCTATGATTTGAAAGGATATAGTCCATCAGAAAGACGGGGCTCAGGAGTAGGGTTGAGCTGTAGTTCTCAAGTTCTGTACCTTAGGCTTTACCTAGATCTCCCAGCCTCCACAAACACCACCACTACCTTAGGACCAACTGTTTCAGTACAAGGGCCGGTGGGAAACATGGCGGACACAAATCCATAACACAGGCATTAGAAATGCCTACTGGTACTCAAGAATCCTTTCATGCCTCATGGCTGCCAGTGTTGCCCCAGCCCCTGACAGCTTTTCCTGCTCCTTGGTTGAGAAGCTATCACTGAAAGCTACTCCCGGCAGGATTCTCTCTTTACTGTGCCAGATCCTCTCAAGAACTTTATTACCACCCAAAGACCTATGGATTAAGAGCTCTTGTGGCCTCATTTGCCTTCCTCTGGATAGTTCTAGAAACCCTCTTGGTTTTCAGATTACTTTTAGTGCCACATGCCTCTAGCAATCAGAAGATAGGCACTCAGGGACGCAGCTCTCAACATGGGGTTGCATATATTGTTCTGGAGCAGGCAGTGTTCTGTGGACTCAAGGATGATTTCTCACAGTACTATATGTATCTATACTTCTAGGCTCAATTTAATATATGCCAAGTGCTACATGTACATGATTTTAAATGATCTTAAAAACAAGACTTATAAGAAAAGAATGATCATTTGTATTTGTTGATAAAGAAAGAGGTGATCAGAGGACCCAAGCAGCTTGCTGGAAGTTGCACACACACCAGATTAAGGAGTTAAAGTTGAAAGTGGAGTTTGGCTGACTCCAGTGCCTAGCACTTCCAAGCTCAGAACATCGATGCTCATCATGTAGGCTGCCTATACAAAGCTCTAAGCTATAGAGAAATAACTATGATGTCCCTCTTTCCAGAGCCTCTAGGACAATTGGTAGGCAGACAGGTGAACAGCTTGTCTTGCCTCTCATACAGGGAAGAAAGAACCTATGCCCTATGGTGGATGTTGGAGGTTTGTAGGAGCCTTATCAATACAATTTTCCCCACTTTTGTATTCTAGCAATTCTAGATACAGCTAATAAAAGTCAAACGGTGCTTCCGAGTATCAGACATATGGTCCAAGGTACAACAGGGTCCACTGGGAAAAATGGTTTAGACTTAGGCAGAGTGAGACTTTCTACTTCTTGTTTCTGCCTCAGACTAGACTTGTGTCTTTATGGAGAAAGGTTGTGTATATGGTGAGTTTCTCTTGTTCTATCGGTTGCTGGCAGTAAGCCAAGCTCCGTATCTGGTCAAATACAGGATCTAGGGATCTATAGAGAGTGGATGGCTAGAGTGATAGAGGTAAGTTTACAAAATAGAGAGGGAGAGGAAAGAACTGGCTGGATTACTTACCACACACAGCCCAGAGCACAGACAGCAGCCTTTATCCATAGATTGAGAACATGTCTGAAATAGCTGGGAGATAAGGAAGATGACCAATGCCATTTTCTTTCTACTTTGGGAGCTAGATCTCTGGTGACTCCAGTGATGTCAGGTTCTCTTCCACTCATGAAGCAGATAAATGTCTCTTCCTTCCAGATGGAGGACCAGGAGAAGAAGTAAAGAACTGGATCCATTCTCCTCTAAACAGCTTCCTCTTGGAATAGAATCCTTACATCAAAACAAGACAAACAAGAACATTCCTATGGTCACCAGCAGTGGTTTATGATGTCCTGAGTGCTTCAGTGAGGGTTGAAAGGAGGTTCAAGTTAGGGAGCAGCAGTAGCATCTGGCCTTTGAGTCTGAGAGCAAGCCCTCAGCAGATCATTTCTCTCCATTCTGGGAGCTCTGTTTCATATATCCCTGTGTGCAGATAAAGCTGTTCTGCCATAATTCACCTTCCCAATATAGTGCTTGTGCAGTCTAGAGATTACATTTCAAAATGGTTACTATTTGAAGGTCTGATAAAAACAGAACTTCTGTGGTCAAATTGTGGAGACATTGGATGTGTGTCCAACATCAGGAAATCAGATCCAAGATAGGAGCAGTTCCAGTTACGAGGACAGCTGTAGAGTGAGAGGTTGTGGTATACTTGAAGCCTTAACTCACTTTTCTTTCCTGGTTGCTTGCTGCTTATCAAAGGTTGAGGATCGACATGGTTATTCAAGGCAGTTGGACCTAAAAGTAAGAATCACCATTAAGGCCGGGCAGTAGTGGCGCAGGCCTTTAATCCCAGCACTTGAGAGGAAGAGGCAGGTAGATTTCTGAGTTTGAGGCCAGCCTGGTCTACAGAGTGAGTTCCAGGACAGCCAGGGCTACACAGAGAAACCCTGTCTTGAAAAACAAAACAAAACAAAAACAAACTAAAAAAGAATCACCATTAAGGCCTGCTTTGCTTTTAAAACTGGAGAAGGCAGCAGTGTAGGAGAGTCTAAATACATCTCCCCAGCTTTTGTTTATTGGAACTGAATTTGTGACACTGGCTTCTGAGATGCTAATAAACTCTCAGGTCATTTTGGGTGGGTCACTGCCAGGGGTGGGGGGTAGGCAGCCCCAGTGAGGGGTGGGGGGTCTCTTCTTGTCGGTTCTTCTAGAGGCAGTGGAGGGGGAAGAAGAGCATTGGCGGAGGGTAAGACTTTGTCTTCCAATTCGGGGGTGGGGGTGGGGGTGGGGTACGAGATATTTAGGGTTGCTGTATAATAATAAAAAGTTTACTTATCTAAGTCTGTTACCTTGCTACTGTAGCTGACCTGCCTTCTGTGATCCTCTGAGGCCAGAAACTGTAGTTTCTGGCACTTAGCACCTCTTCCTAAAACAGCAAAGGATTAAGTAAATAGGCTTTGTTCTATCTCAGCAGGAACTGCAAGGCTCTAACTTTCAACCTGCTAGTCGGAAGTCGCAGGAAGACAAAGGGACACTTAGAGAAGTAGTTAGAAAGTTTATTACTAAATTGTAAAAAGTTTCCTATGTAAGCTATCTAAGGGGAAACGTGGAAAGATCCTAAGTGAGGAAAAGGAAAAAATTCTAGAAAAGGAAAAATTATTCTAAAAAGGAAAATATTCTCCTACGCAGGGTGGGGGTGGGGAGTAAAGGAAAAAAATTCTACTCTAAGTGGGGAAAGGCAAAAAATTCTTCTCTCTTCTCTTTATCCTCAGTACTTATACATCTTTCAGAGTACATAATCACATGTTACAAAGTTCATCACAAGTTCACACAAAAAATCAAATCATAAATTGAAATAGAAGTTTACAACAGAGAATGTTTACATGTTTATCTGGCTAAATATCCATCACCTGTCTCAGCTCCACAGGTTCACTGAAGGCTTAAAACCATAACTAAGTTATTGGTGAAATTTTGTATAGATAAACCCAGATATAGATTTTTTTTTACCTTCTGCCCTAGCACCTATAGTAAATTGTTAGTTCCCTTTTTCTGACCTTTGGTTAATTGTCTTACAACCTCTTGGAATGTGCTCTGAGTAGGAGAAAGTCTGGTTACCATCTAAGAGCAACTAACTGCTGACACTTGGGAGACTGGCAGAGTTCTCAATTGCAGTTTTGACTATCTGAAAAGGAACTGATAGCAGTCCCAGTATAAAAGAGCTTAATAATCACAGATATAATTTTAGGAATCCTTGTAGGATCATCATTAAGACTTAAGTCATCTATTTGTCTATATAGCATCACTATAAGACAGTACATCTTGGGCTGGAGAGGTGGCTCAGTGGTTAAGACCACTGACTGCTCTTCTGGAGGTCCTGAGTTCAAATCCCAGCAACCACATGGTGGCTCACAACCATCTGCAATGAGATCTGATGCCTTCTTCTGGTGTGTCTGAAGATAGCTACAGTGTACTTACATATAAAAATAAATAAATCTTTAAAAAAAAAAAAAAAGACAGTACATCTTTGTGGATCTGCAAGAGATCTGCTCCAAAAGGGTGTGCTATTACCTAGTGATTGTTATATATGTTTAATAATAACAGGAAAAACATATTAATAGCAGGAATCTTTCCTAAAACAAATTCCTTACAGCCTTTCTAAATAAGGGTGAATCTGTCACAGACTATATAATAATCTGAAGCAGGTCATCTCAGGGCTAGTTATTAGCTTGTCCCATTATGGTTCCTGACAGGTCAGGATGGTCTCTCAGATTCTGACTAGATAAGTCTAGTTTCTGAGAGACTAGAATTTCTCCCTAGGACTCCTTACCACCCCCTGGAAGCTTAAAATGTGCCCATAGAAACCCTCATGGTTTCTGTGTGAAAGGGTTTGAGAGGGATTGTTACAATTGAACCCTACCACGAATGGACAGTAGGTTCAAATGCACAGAGAGGGGGCACCTAGTATCCCCTTGTCTACCCAGAAACAGATTGCAAAAACATCATCCCCATTAAATGAGTTCCCAGGTCTCCGGGCTTTAACATCTACAGTATACCACATAGTGCTGCTGGGGAGAATAATCAACTTTATTATACCCAAACTGAGATGAAAAGCAAAATATATGCCTATGTGTTGTAATGGGGGTAACTCTTATTTATAATGTGAAATATAACCAGAAGAATAAAACAAAACACAGATGCCATACAGAGAATTACCCTCTTCACACTTTTCACACTTCTGTGCCTTTAGCCAGCTTTTGTTCTAGGAACCCAACTGCTGTATTGAGACTAAGAGGTTCAAATGCTCTGCTAAATGAAGCCACAGCTGCTCTGTCAGAAACATTGCGTTAAAATGTGTTCTGAGACCATTTGGCAATGTCCTGAGGTTGACTTTCATTTCAAAACCAGCTCTGGGCATTGGGAGGATTGTGAACAGTCCACACAGTCCTTGAAGGGAGGCCAGGGAACTGGGAAAAGGTCCACCATCGCTGAGCAAACTGGAAGAGTGAAGAGAATGAAACAGTTTCTCCTCCTCTTCCTTCTCCTCCTTCTCCTCCTTCTCCTCCTCCTCCTCTTCCTTCCTCTTTCCCCCTCCTCCTCTTCCTCCTCCTTTTTCTTTCCCTCCTCCTCCTCTTCCTCCTCCTCCTTTTTTTCAGATTTCAACGTTATTCATGGGAGTCAAAATTCTAAAGGCACAAAAGGAAAGACACTGACCCCTCCTCCTCCCTCCCACTCTCTCATCCACAGTTTCCCTACAAGCAACAGTGTTAACATTTTCTTGGGTAGACCTGCAGATTTATTCTGTACAGATCTTATAGCACCTCCCCCAATCTTTTCTACCTATAGTAATTACTATATTTACTATACATGATGTCTCAGATCAGTTTGAATCGCATGTCTCGTGTCATGGATGGAGTTAGTAATGCTTTCTGATATTTTAAGGAACATTTTTAGCCAGGCATGGGGGTGCACACCTTTAATTCCAGTACTCAGGAGGCAGAAGTAGATAGATCTTTGTGAGTTTGAGGTCAGCCTGATCTATAGGGAGAGCTGCAGGCTGGCCAGGGTTATGCAGTGAGACCCTACCAAATAAATAAAAATAAAAATTTTAAAAATTAACATTTGTGTGGAGTGATCACATAATTAGCTCTTTTGAAAAATTGATCACATAATTATTTTTATTGGTCAGTGGGAGCTCATTCATCCTAGGGATTGTATCCCTTCTCTATCATATGAGTTGTAATCAGTTATCTACTTTGCTGGCTTCTGCTGGTCTTGGTCTGTTTGGAGCCATGGATTCTTTTCTGAATTCTGGATGTTCTTTGTAGATATGACTTTCCCATTCTGAGGTTCTACAGTCATTCTTCTGTGACTTCTCCCAGTTCTTTCATGATCTCAGTTTTAATGCTCAGGGTTTTTCTCCATTGGAACTCATTCTTGTTGCTGTGGTTTCTATTGTTACAGTGATTTCTAATTTGGTCTTGAGATCCTTGAAAGCCATGGTCTAGGCAAGCTCTGACGTGAAGTCTTGTTGAGTGGCAGGTGAGAGATGAAAAGTGAAACCAAAAGGTATAAAATGGAAGAATACTAGAAAGGTTTATTTGTATTAGTTCTAAGTGCATGCGTGCATGCACATGCTTGTGTGTGTCTGGGTGGGGGGTTTTGGGGGGGAAGGGTATGGTACCAGAAGAGGCCAGAAGAGTCAGGATCCCCTGGCTCTGGAGTTACAGGTGGCTGTGAGCTGCCTGATGTGAGTTCTGGGAATTGAAGTCTTGCCCTGTGCCAAGGGCAATATATACTCGTAACTCCAACGCTCCAGCCACCCTGTCTTCTTATTTTATTCACAGGTCCCTAAATGGCTAGAGGTGCTGACAAGAAGCCAACAAGGAGCCAGGGGAGTGGCTTACTGGGTAAAGAGGTCAGCAGGAAGTCCTGGACTTGCTGTTGACTAGACAGGAGATCACGAGTAAGTAAAGGGTGAGGGAGAGATGCATTGTGGACCATATCTTTACTAAAGGCCATGGGCTTAAGCAATACTCCTCTGGCTTTCCCCCGGGGGGCGGCAGGTTGGAGGTTCATTTACTGGCTTTGATCTTTAAGTTCTGTCATGGTCAGCTGCTGTGGAATGTGTTGGATTGGGGGTCAGCGAAATTTGGAACAAGTAGGCTGAAACACAACCACCTGCACAGGCAAGGAAGATTTAATTAGGAAAAAAAGTAATGGGGTAGGACCGGGTTACAGATAACTTACGTCTGGCCTAAAAACGGATGCCAAGGCAGCAGTTATAGTAACTATACCACACTGGCGTAAGATGTTAGCATGGATTCAACTTTATCTATGTCTCCATGGCTAGGCAATGTCCCAATTTTCTATTCTGCATGAGTACCCCTTCTGTCACCCTCCCTCCCCGCTGACTTCAGGCACCTACCCCGTCAATTTCTGGACATATTCTGTTTCACTGCTCTGTGGTTCTGATAACACATCGGTGACACTGTCATCATAATATGTTCTGACATTTGATAGACAAATCTCATCACTACCTTTGTCCAAATAAAGATTGGAAGAAACAATGTTGGCCAGTTACAAAAACCATGCCAGTGTCTTCGGATTCGTATTTCACCGAATAACTCAGGGAGTGCTGGCATGTTGTCATATATACTCTTAGGGCTGGCCATAATGTCGAGAAGGGACTTGATCCCTCAAATGCTAAATGTTATCTACAGGAGAAATGAAAGAGAAATAAGAAAGTCTTTCCAAAAGTATTCATCAGAGGACCTTAGAAGAGCAAAAGGAGAAACTTTTAAAAACAAATAACCAGACCCAGGCATGCAGGAACTCCACCAGCCCAGTGGCACTGGTTCCTTCTGGTCTGTCTGGGTCAGTGCCCCAAGCAGAATTTGGGCCCAAATTTTGCAGCCAGTCCCACAGCACCGAGAGGTGGTTCCCCTCCCAGGCGCTCTGATACGCCCAGGATCAGAGGATCTGAGGTGAGGAGGACACATTTGTCTCAACACTGGGAGCAGCTGGGACCTGAGGGACCCAGGCACAAAGGAACTCCGCCAACCCAGTGGCTCCGGTTGCTCCCAGTCTGTCTGGGCTGGTGCCGTGAGCAGACTTTGGGCGCAAACTTAGCAGCCAGTCCCACAACACCCAGAGGAAGCTTGACTCCAAGGCGCTCTAACAAGCCCAGAATCACAGGATCCCAGAACCACAGGATCAAAGAGACAGCTTGACTCTGAGGAGTTCTGACACAACCAGGATCACAGGAAGGACAGGCTCCAGTCAGATTTAGCAAGGACAGGTAGCACTAGAAATAACCAGGTGGCAGGGGGTCGGAGGGGAGAAGCAAGTATAAGAAAATAAACAACACTAACTATGGAGCAGAGACTAAAGGAAGGACAATTCACAGACTGCTCCAACTGGGAATCCTTTCCATATTCAATCATCAAATCTAGACACTATTGTGGATGTCAACAAGTGCTGGATGACAGGAGCCTGATATCGCTGTCTCCTGAGAGGTTCTGACAGTACCCAACTAATACAGAAGTAGAGGCTCACAGCCATCCATTGGACTGAGCACAGGGTCCCCAATGAAGGAGCTAGAGAAAGGACCCAAGGAGCTGAAAGGTTTGCAGCCCCTTAGCACGAACAACAATATGAACTAACTAGTACCCTCAGAGCTCCCAGGGACTAAAACTCCAACCAAAGACTACACATGGGGGTACTCATGGCTCCAGCAGCATGTGCATAGCAGAGGATGGTCAAGTCAGTCATCAATGGGAGGAGAGGCCCTTGGCCCTGTGAAGGTTTTATGCCCCAGTGTAGAGGAATGCCAGGGCCAGGAAGTGAGAGAGGGTGGGGTGGTGAGTGGGGGGGGGGGGGGGGACAGGGGATTGTTTTAGTTTTTGTTTTTTTATTTTATTTTATTTTTCTTATTTTATTTTATTTTTATTTTTTCTTTTGGAGGGGCACCTGGGAAAGGAGATATTGTAAATAAAGAAAACATCTAATAAAAAAATGAAAAAAAAAAAAGAAAAGAAACAATACAAACCAAGGTTATTTGGCATCATCAGAACCCAATTCTCCCACCATAGCAAGTCCTGGACACACCATCACACCAGAAAAGCAATATTCAGATATAACATCACTTCTCATGATGATGATACAGGACTTTAAGATAAAGACATAAATAACTCCCTCAAAGAAATACAGGAGAACACAGGAGAAACAGCTAGAAGGCCTTCAAGAGGAAACACAAAAATCCCTTAAAGAACTACAGGAAAACACAATCAAACAGGTGATGAACAAAACAATCCAGAATCTAAAAATGGAAATAGAAAGAATAAAGAAATCAGAAAGAGAGACAGCCCTGGAGTGATGCACTTGAGGGGCAAGTGGTAAGTAAATATTATTTTTAACTCCACTTCTGTAAGAATCCGCTACATGGAACAAAATTGCATGTTATATGTTATACGTCTATTGGTGCACTTATCTCTTCATTCAGCATGTATTAAATACCTCCTGTGTACCTACTTGTGACTTCTCCCTCATAAGTAAGGAAAGGCCTTTGTAGCAGCATGAGAAGACCCATGAAGTTGAGCCTCGAGGCCTCTGCCCTCACTCTTACCTGTTGCTGTTGGCTTGGATGCATGCGGTTCTGAGGGCTACAGGAGTATTTCTAAGAATGCTAGCTAGCCCTGAGGATGAGTTTGTTCTCTGTAGGAAAATCGTAATTTCAGTCCTCTGGCGGCACCTGCCCACGTTCTTGAAAATGGTGCTGACATAATAATCTGACCCCAGGCTGGAAGAGAAAGCAAGAATAAGAGGAGACCCTGAGGGCTGTAGTGGCTTGATGCAAACCACAGCTTCACCAGTGGCATAGTCTGCAAATGGAAAAGGTTCATGGGTAAGAGCACAGGTGAGGAAGGGGCTCCTATTTATGTAAGTCACTAGTCTTCCTCCAGTATGTAAGTAATCCCCTTGAAATTAGAAGCAGGAGGATGAAGAAAAGCAGTATCTGGTTAAGGCAGAGCGTAGCCTGACTGGCTGGCAGACCCAGCATCTAAACTCCTGATGGTCCAGACATGCTGTAGTAAAAAACTCCACCACAGACAACAGACCCTACAGTGGTCAACACACTTAGGAGAAAGATACATGTAAGGAAATGGCCTGAGAGTCCTACTAGAACCACTAACAAATATCTGGATCGACTTTCAACTTCTCATGTATGTTTGGGAAGGGTCACGCTTCCATACACATGCGATCTGCACTTTGCTTAGGAAATGACAGAAGCCAGCACAGCAAGCTGATCATGTTTGGTCAATCTTTCCTTCTTCTTTTGGCCAAATAGGTATTCAACTATATGCCCTGCTTGTTTCTCTCCATAGATAATAGCATTTAGAAGATGTGGGATTTTTTTTTCTTACTATGGAATTTGTACATGATGAAAAGCCTCAAAGTTTACTAATCTCAGCCCTTGCTCTCAATTAAGTGAGAGTTCAGGCAAATATCAATATTAGTGATCCTTATGTAGGCCCATAAGCGGGGTTTTCTTTTTCTCCCCTCTTCTGTTGTGTTTGTAATTTCAGAGAAACCAATGCGTTCCCATGTCACTGTGCTACACCAATCAAAGATGAGAAGTAAAGAGACCAACAAGCGCAGAGGTTCTTAAAGTCCAAGGAGTTTTTAGAGACTGACCTCCTTCCCCATTGTCCTGATTTTCAAGCTGTAGTTTGAAAGCCCCATCAGAAGCTTTTATATTACATACATTGCACCACACTTCATTCCCAAGTGGCATAAGCTATCTAAAAGAGCCAAAGGATTTAAATGACATGGAAAAAAATCCAAGATTAATATTACTACTGGAAATCTCTGGCTCCGTGGGCTGGGGAGATGGCTCAGATAAGGGTCCTCCACAAGCATGAGGACCTGCGTTTGATGTCCAGCCCCCAGGTCAAAAAGCCAGGCATGGCAGCACAGAGAGACCTGTTCTCCCACTGGGAGGCAGAGAGAGGACCCTTCCTGGAGCTTTTCTGGTGAGCTCCAGGCTCAGTGAGGGACCGAAGGAACAGTAAGGGACAGTGTTTAAGAAAATAGGGTGGACAGTGACTGAGGAAGATGTTCATCATCAATCCCTAACCCCAGATGTGTTGGGGAGAGGAGGAGGGGGGAAGAAGAGAGAGAAGAAGAGAGGGGAAACAGGAAGAGGTGTTGGTGGTTCCTCAGAGAAGTGGGTGTCGGTAGAGATTCTGGACAAATGTGGCAAGTGGCTGCCAGCTCAAAGACACTGTCCCTGGAGGAAGGAGCAGGCCATAACAGTCCTCAGGTTTACATGAGCAGTCCTCCAGTCTTCACACCCCTTCAGTCACAGGGCAGCTGTGTTTCTTAAGAACCTGTTTTACACACTGGCATTCAGGGTGAGATGTAATATGAAGAAAGTCGTTTATAATTTCCTGTTAAACCAGACTACTTAGAAGCCACAAATTTTAGTTCAACTTCCTCAGTTTGTGAGCTTCCAGAATCTGAGACGTGTTGTAGGCCTCTTCTCAGGCACGTGGCTAGCCGGTAGAAAAGCTGTGGTGCTTAATTTCACAGGCAGTCCACCAACCAATGCAAGCTGTATGTATATTGTGTAAGGTTCTGTACAAACAGAGGTAAACGTCTCACAGCGTGCACAGGGGCAAAACGACTCAGAGAAGCTATGAAGAAATGTCCATAAAGAAAATTTACTAGGAAAAAAATATGGGGCAAATCTGTGCTTTCTGAAAATGTCAACAGCAATATCTCAGTCCCCATATCCTCTCCTAGAAATTTCTACCCTTTTTAAGGGCTTCCTTTCCTCTTGAACCTGAAAGGGGTATGAGGCTCAAACAAATAGAAAGTGACAGACCTTTTTGAAACTAGGGTAGAAAAGCATCATAGTTTATTTCTTTTCTGCCTCTCCTCCCCTCCCCCTCTCCTCCCCTCCCCCAACCGCCTCACCCTACTTTGTCTAACTTTGAATCTTGAGCTCTAGCCCTCTCTTCTGATACTCACCTGAGGAACTGAACTACCTTGTGTGAGCAAAAACTCAGAACACCTCAGAAGACAGGCAGCTTGGAGAGGAGCTGATTTCCCCTGCCGGCAGCAAGCACCAGCAGGCACTCAGTGAATGAACCTTGCTACTGAGGATGTCTCTGGCTTAGAGATTTTCACCTCAGGCTTCAATGCTGTGTGGACAGAGGCAATCCATAACCCCTGTGCCCAAATTCTTGACCCAAAGGATATACGAGCATCATAAGTAGTTATTTATGCCATAAAAATGTAGAGTAACTGTCTGGGCCTTCACAGATGTTGTGACGGATACTAGACTCTGAAGTGCCCAAAGTGTTTTTCCTTTTATCCCAGTCTTCAAAGAACATACTGACTGATCACAATATCAGTTTCTTAAACTGTGGTCAAGATAGATGTAAGCATATGACCCCAAGTACACCTGAATAGAGTCCTTCGTAGATTATAGTAGAGAGAGAGAAAAAGAGAGGAGGAGGGGGAGGAGGGGAGAGAGAGAGAGAGAGAGAGACAGACAGACAGAGACAGAGACAGAGACAGAGACAGAGACAGAAACAGAGACAGACAGAGAGAGACAGAGAGATTTAGTAAGGGGATATAAAAAAAATTAGCCCTAACTCCAGAGGCAATCCCTTCAAACATGTCTGGCACCCCAATATTCTTCCCAAAAGCCAAGACAAATAGTTTTCCTTCCCTGGATGTTGTATTACTATCTTTTCCTTCCAAGAACTCTGGCTAATTTGAAAGGGTTTGGACAAGACACAGTATTTGAGCCAGGACTTGGCAGAAGAGTAGCACAGGCAACCCAACTGGGAAAAGGCTGAAGAAAGAGGGACGGGCACGTGGCACAGTCAGGAGTCACCGGCTCTCAGTCCACATGCTGGCTGAACCCTTTAGTCAAAGAACTTGAACTTGCCTCCTTAAATCACAGCTTTCTCAGGAAGCTTAGGTGCGGAGGAGGAGCAGAGGCAGGAGACTGGGTGAATGAAGTTTAGGGAAGAGCTGGATTGCTGGGTGGGGAGAGGGACCTGGACATTAGCGGAAATGATGGGAAACGCGAACACACATGCTTCCTGGAGTGGGAACCCGGATGTCAGGTGCCCTTTGGTCTCAAACAGGCCCTCTTCCAGATTTTACCCCCTTGTGTGTTCTACTGTTCCCTTCCTGTGAAGAACTGACTCACACCCAAACATTAGTGAGCAGATGAAGAGTTTGTTAAAGATCTGCGTGGTAGACGGAATCAATCAATGCCTCTCACGTCCTTGCTCCCCTTTTGTGGTCTGCCTCTGTCCCTGTGGCATCGGGTAACTGCAGTACTTCTTCTGCCTACTGGAGTCACTCTTTCTCCACAGCAGAGGACAAGGAGTGCTTGGGAACTTGGTCTCCAAAGCCCGCCCCTCACCCCCAGCTGTGGCAACCCCAGGGACATCCTCAGGATCCTGCTAGACTTTGCCTGTGATCTTACTCTCCTGCCACAACTACTTTCTTCTTTCAATCTGGTTTCTCTCATTCTCCCTACCAGTCTCCCTCGGGAGCATCCCTATAACAAACTCCTTGCACACAAAGCCTGTTTCAGGGAAACAGTTTTCTAGGGCAGATGGACGGAGGGCTTTATGGATGTCCTATGGCAAATAACCTCAAAAGACCTCATAGGCATCGGGGCTCTGCTGTTGGCTATGTTGTGTGGTCCCTTCCAATTTTTAACTCGCCGGAAAAGCCAGAGTTTATTGGCTCATCCTCCTACCTGATTCTCTCTTCAGTTTCAAATCCATAGCCTTGATTTGGGAGGACTTCCCTAAGTCAGCAAGCATCCGAATTTTCTGATCATCGATACAACTGACAAAACTCTAGTCAGTGGGACTGCTTCTCCCGAAACAACCCAGGGGTCCTCTCATCATAAACATGCGACTTTGGGGGGCTTTCCCTTTATTCTCAGTGACTCTGCACATCACAAACTGTGCTCCCTACACAGAATTAACTTTACAGTTTAAGATTTTATCCTTCCCGCCTACATACCTATAGTCTGTACCCACCTACCTTATCATGGTCTGTCCGTCTAAATAAGGTAGCATAAATGTTTTCTTATTTGTTCGTGACAAGCATTTCCTAAGCATTTGATGTTGCCACACTTAGAAAAGCGGGGTGGGACACTGAGGTGATCTGAAAATAGATGTATTCGGGGGCGGGAGATGAACTTCACCACCCAGAAAGTGGATTTGCCCAGACCCTGTAGCTCAGATCTGAGTGGCCTCCCTCATGACCCAGGCCTATTATAGAAGTTCTGTTCCAAGCAGCTTGAGCTATACCTACCACAGCACGTTTCTGAACCCTTTCATGGGAAGCTGCTGGCTGCTGGTGCAGACTAATGAGCCTTTTCCTACACAAAGCCTCCGATGTATATTATCATTGGTAATTTATTAGGCTCCTCCTGTGGGGAGCACACACAGTTCCTGCTAGCGATGGACTAATTAAAAACTTCCCTACCATGTACAACTTCAATTGTGTTGAGGGTGGAAAATGAAGAATACCTCCGTGGTAATTTTTCATAGGAAAGGGAACAGTAATGATTTCTAAAAATAAAAGAAGGAGAAATCGTGGAAGCCTTATTTATGTTGCTTAAGGAGACAAAAGCAGGTTCTGTGGACTTATAAACCAAGAACACTTGGGCTTTTCAAAGAATAGCCCTAACTTCTTACCTTCAGCTCTGATATGACATGGTTCAACTGATCCAAAAGATAAGGATCAATGTTCCTAGTTGTAAAAAAAGAACCCAGTTTAAAGGCAGTTTCATTCCTACTTACTTATAAACTTACATAACCCCCAAAGCCCTAGATTTGTCTTTTTCTTTTAATAGTTATCCATCATGTGAAACACTAATGTCCTCTCGACTAAAAATGATCCAGAGTGATCTAGAGTCTCTCAAAATCTACACTAGCTTTTGCTGGTCACCTTGGCTTAACATCTGGACTTAAAAGGTAGTTTGGGGCTAGTGAGGTGGGGAAAGGTGTATGTGGACAAGCCTGATGACATAAACTTGATCCCTGGGACCCATGGGATAAAAGGAGAGACATGTCACCTGTTCTTTGACCTCCTCATATGTGCCTTGGCATACACATGCGTGCACACACACACACACACACATTCACACGCCTAGATAGAATGTAAAAAGTATCAGGTGGATGGTGTGGGAATGATTTCAGGTGGTGGGAACAAAGCCAAGCATACACAATAAAAGGAATCTGCTTTTCTGGTGCTAAAGATAGGTGAACCTGAGAGATTCAGTGCCCAGGAGAGAAAACACAGAGCTCAGAGACTCTGGACTCCATCAGCACCAGAGGAACTCGGAGCATGAGAAAGAGTTGATGTTGTAGTCAAATTCATGTTTTAGAAAGATCACACTTGGAGGCTGCCACAGAAGGTGGGCCTATCCCTGGGGGACAGGGACAGCATGGGGTGGTAAGGACTCTGCGATGCTTAGCCAGCGGGATTTGCTGTGTGAGGTGAAGAGAAAGGGAAATGAACAGAAATGAGTCTGATAGGCTGTGTGTGTGTGCGCACGTGCCTGATTGTGCATGAGAGAAAGAGAGAGAGAGAGAGAGAGAGAGAGAGAAAGAGAGAGAGAGAGAGAGGAGAGAGGGAGAGAGAGAGAGGTGGGGGATGGGTTTAGGTTGGGAATGTTTTGAACTGGCTTCCTGTCAGACTTCTGGAGATGGCTGCTTAGTGTTTGGACATACAGAATCTGAAACAGCACTGACAGTGTAGCCACCAAGTGTTAATTAACACAAAATAGCACGTGTGCTCTGAGTTGCACACAGAGGACAGCATGGGCGATGGTTGGCGTCACTAGTCTCAGATGTGGTTCCCTCGTTCATCTTTATAATTTTTTTTTCTTTTTTGGCAAGTGATGTGATAGAAAGCAAATCTGTCTACAAATTGGGCATCGGTCCTAACTGTGTTTAGATATTTCTGAAAGCATTGTGGTAAATATTCACCTCGTTCACTTTAATAACAAGCACCAGGAGAAGTGGGAAGGACCCCTGCTTTAATTTGTATTCGGGCCATCAGTATAAGAAAGTGTTGATAACCTGAAGCTGCAGCCCAAGGTTAGGAGGAAACAGCAGTGTGCGCGCTAACCACAGCAACAAACTTGGGGGTGGCTCCATCCACAAAGCTCCAGGGCCCTTAGCAATGTTTGCTCCCACAAGCCCTTGCGACCAAGCAGCAGCAGCACTTCTTTATTCTGAATAGTAGACTGAATGCTTTTTGGTGCTTGGAAGAAAGGGGTATTGGTGCAATAAGGAACACATTTATTTCCATATAAGAACATGTATCAAACAGGAGCTCTTGATAAAGACAAAGTCCACTTCTCCACATCTTTTTTTGTACATTGGCATACAATTTCCAAAGCCTCTGGTGTCCCACAGAGTACATATGTTTTTATTTCGAGCTGTAGCCTAGGATTTATCCCTTCTAATATGAAGTAGAAACTATTTCTATCTGGAGGTACTTGACGGCATGGAAACAGAGGGCTTACTCCAGTAGCTGTCAAGACGAAGGTGTGGAGAGGTCCATGTGAGGTCCATGCCAGGTGAGCTGGAGGCTTCTCACTGCAGTGACACCTGACCTCACACTCCACCCTCCTGACATTCCTCATTTGATACGGCCTTATAAACAGAGGCTGGCAACACCTAATGTCATTAACAATAGGGCTCCAATGTTGACAGAAATGACCCCAAATAGCTGTCTCTGCTGGCAGGTCTCTGATGAGGAAGTGACAATCAGAAGGCCACAGTGTCTTTGTGAAGTCTGGCACTGCTTCTTCCAGGAACTTGGAATGTAATGATGTGACACCAGTTCTGACCTAACCTCTGGTCCACTGTTCCCCAGGGGATAGTCAGAAACACGGTGACATGGACCACTCTGTCAGATGTCCTGTGTGGATTTCTAACCCATGGAGGACGACAAACTACAGACTCAACCCTTGATTGGAGTAATCTTAGGGTCATTTACTATACTCCATAGGCTAGCACTTCTTAACTTATTGACTATTTGTTTAGTCAAAAGCATTGTGTGATCAACAAAGTATAGAAGTTTGTTGAAGATTTCCATTTTTCTATGTCAATTAAAACAGATTAAAATTTATCTTACAACCTCACACCCAGGTTCTGATAGACATTTTGAGTGTCTATCACTCAAGATGGAAAGGGTTGTTCCGCAGGGCGGTGGTGATGCATGCCTTTAATCCCAGCACTTGGGAGGCAGAGGCAGGTGGATTCTGAGTTTGAGGCCAGCCTGGTCTACAGAGTGAGTTCCAGGACAGCCAGGGCTACACAGAGAAACCCTGTCTCAAACCCCGCCCCCCACAAAAAAGAAAGGGTTGTTCCTAGTTGCTCTAATAGAAATTGAGCACTACTTACAAGCACTCTTTGTGTCTCTGTTAGCACTGGGTACCATGCTTAATGCTGTTTCATGCTATTGTTTCTTATTTTACTCAAGTGATGGAGGAAGAAACATAGCAATGGGTTGTTTCTGTGGTGTTACTCTTTGAAGAAGAGAAATATTACGAGGAAATGGGAACCTACATCTCTGACCTCACACTCATCCTCCAGGGGTACATCCCCAAGTGTATTAGTTAACTTTCTGTGACTATAAAAAAAAAGTACCTGGGCAATTAGGTATTCCTTCTTAGAAGTAAAAGTTTATTTTGGCTCACAGTTCTAGAGATCCTGCTCTCCAGATGAGGCAACCCTAACTTTGAATCTCGGATGAGGACAGCTCATGTTGCATACTGCATCTTGAGTTTGAAAGCAAAACTGGGGATGAAGAGACTGCGGTCCCACAATCCCTTTCGAGAGCATGGCCCCACTGATGTAAGGATTCTCTCCCCCCAACCCCCGACACTTGGCTCTAATTCCCCAAGGCTCTGCCATCAGTTCTACCCTGAGAACAAAACTGAACACCTGGTCCTTTGGGGATAATATCACATGGTAGCATCTCCCCCTCTCATCTCCGCTCAGCCCTTGTCCTCCAGGACTGGCCCAAGCTGTAGACTAGATCATCTCTAAACTAAATCCAGCCACAACTTTAGACTCTCCCTGAATCACAGGTCTGGGAAGTATAGAACTCCAGCTTTCACTACTGATAGATAGTATGTAGTTTTCCCTCAGATGGGGAGGTTCTGTCCCCTAAGTAGACCTTTGGAAGTGTATGCAGGAATACCCGTCACTCCAATGGGAGTCAGACATCACAAATGTTAGAGTCATGTATGTGATATATGGTAATGCTTGACATAACTCTATACAAGGAAGAATTCTCCCATCTCAAATTGTACTGGTGCTTGCTGACAAACTCATATGGCTCCCAGGACAGAATTTTCTAAGCAGATTCTTGGTTCTTCCTCATTGTCTTCATATGCTCAATGAGTGAAGGACACTGCCCTGTGATGTCAACTATCTCAAGCATTTATCAGATTGTCTTTTGTGACATTTGATCACCAGGCCAGTGTTTTGGGTGGGTCCAATGCTATACTGATTCTTCGAGTGCAACCTAATCTTACCAGTCAACTGATGATTAGTTCTTGAGTGGGAATATGCTTATCTCTCAATTATAATCAAATGTTGGTTGTTGTTATTATTAATAATAAATTAGTAGTAGTAGCAGTAGTAGTAGTGTTTTGTTAAAAATTGTCAAAGAAAACCTCTACTCTCAGATCGAACTTGGCCTTGGAAGACAGGAGCCCAAAGCTGAGACTGGCTGTCATTAAGACCCTGAAAGCAATGATGGCTTAGAGAATAATGAAGTGATACTTACATTATCCAATCTCTGGATAAACCCACACCCAGGATTCAGAGATACCCTGAGCATGTTCATTGTGGGAGAAATAGATTTCCTCTGTCAGGTACTCCAAGTCCACTCTTTTACAACTGAAACAGAAATCCCAACATACCTGTCATGTGACTGTCTACATTGAAACATGGCGCTTGTTCTCCTTACTTGACTTTAAGCTCCTCACAGCCACTTTCAAATCCCTCCAGTGTCTTCCCAGCACTAACTATTCACTTAGGTTTGATCACCACCCAAAAGGATTTGACACATGAGTAAGATGACATCTGTGAAATATGCTTGTTGACTCTGCTGCCTCACTCATATATGTATCTTAGTTCTTACCTATTTCTTCTCAATAGCTTTGTCTAAGATCAGTGCGCAGGCAAGGGCATCGCTCACCCAGCTTGGGTTTTATATTTGTCTCTGTTCTAGCTTTGAACAGAAGGGATCTGTTATATCGCTCTTGTGTTCCTAATAATCTCCCCCAGGAGACTAAGTTTCTGCAATAAAACCCTTTTTAACTCCCTTGCTGATCTTCAGTGCACATGGCAGGTGTTTGATTGTTTTCATGGGTGCCTTCCCCGTCTCGGTCCTCTCAGAGGCTGCTCTTGCTGCTATGGGCTTGCAAGACTGGCAGAGTTTCCAGGAGCCTGCATCATCCCAGCGCTCAAAGGTGGCCTCTGACGGGGATACAGAAAAATCCCCAATCAAAGAGCATCTACTGTGTGCTGGGCATCTTCTCTACATGGATGTTCTTGTGCTCACGGGCAAGCAATTCTAATGCACTCACTGAGCCTCCGTTTTGGGGAAGCATGGGCTGTATAGGAGTAAACATGGAGTTCTCAGAATGGTAAGGGTCAGGGAAACTTTAGAAGAAACAAGATTGATAAGGTGTAAGGTATAAGGTGGAGGTGGGCAGGAAGTGAGGAAAAACAACAGCCTCCAGCCAAAGGGAATGGCCAGATCCAGCAGATCCAGATCGTGGTCAGGTATTTCTAGGGAACCAAGCATGGTGCAGTCAGCGGCAGAGAGAGAGAGAGAGAGAGAAAGAGAAAGAGAGAGAGAGAGAGAGAGAGACAGAGAGAGAGACAGAGAGAGAGACAGAGAGACAGAGACAGAGAGACAGAGACAGAGAGAGACAGACAGACATACAGAGACAGAGAGGGAGAGAGGGGGAGGGGAGGGAGGCAGAGAGAGAGATAGAGACAGACAGAGAGATAGAGAGACAGAAAGACAGAGAGAGGGAGGGAGAGAGAGAAAGAGAAACAGACAGACAGAGACAGACAGAGACAGAGAGACAGAGACAGAGAGACAGAGAGAGACAGACAGAGAGACAGACAGACAGAGACAAAGACAGAGAGGGAGAGAAGGGGAAGGGAGAGAGGCAGAGAGAGAGACAGAGACAGACAGAGAGATAGAGACAGAAAGACAGAGAGAGGGAGGGAGAGAGAGAAAGAGAGACAGACAGACAGAGAGACAGAGACAGAGAGAGAGGGAGAGAGAGGAGGGAGGGGAGGGAGGAAGGAAGGGAGAGAGAGAGAGACAGAGACACAGAAAGACAGAGAAACAGAGAGAGACAGAGAGAAGGAAGGAAGAAAGAAACAGAGAGACAGAGAGAGAGAGAATGCATTGCTTGTGTGTCTTCAAGGTCACAGTCACCTTCCATAGACTACTAGACCATATCTTTCTCTGCCTATTCGGCAGGTTTCTTAATTTCACTTGATATCAAGATGCCAGATCATGGTGTGCACAACTGTCTTAGTTTGATTTCTATTGCTTCGGTAAACATTACCACCAAAAGCAAACTTAGGAGAAAAAGGTTTATTTCAGCCAATTGTTGCAGCATCATGGGACGTCAGGGCAGGAACCCAAGGCAGGAACTCCAGGGGAGGCTAAGGAGGAACGTTGCATACTGTCTAGCTCCCTTTGCTTACTCATTTTACTGTCTTTTACACTTCAGGACCACCTACCCATGGATGCTACTTAACAAAGTTGGGTTGGGCTCTTCCATAGCAATCATTAGTCTAAAAATGTCCCACAGACTTGCCAACATGATGGAGACATTTTTTTGATTGAGGTTCCTTCTTCCGAGATGACCCTAGCTTGTGTCAAGTCGATAAAAGTAGCCAACACAGTGACCTAACCTAAGTGAGGGCTTGCTGTACTCTTTCCACTCATCTTCAGTATTCTGTGATTACTTTGTGGAAGGATGCCAAGCCTTGAGCGCTACATAAACAGGTCCACCAAATGTAGAACTCTGTGTCTATTGATTAGAACCATGGCAAGGATGACGCTGGCTGCTTTCATAGACAAAAAGGCCTCCCCTGTGAAAAGGAAAATCTGTAGAGGAAGGTTAGAAGTGGCACAGGGTAGGGGTTAAGGGTGTAGTAAGTTTGCCTCTAGCTCATTCATCAAGTGACCGATGGTTATCTCTACACTCGAAAGCTTTGTAAATAGGAAAGGGGCTTGACAACCCATGGAGTTATATGATTTATATTTTTCAATAATGGGCATTGAATCCTCTCAACAAACTATAATAACACATCATTTCCCCTTCCTCCACTGGGGGCAAAAATTCCTAAATTCCATTTAGGTAGAAACAGAAGGCCTCTGGCCAGGCTTTCAGATCTTTCTACCAGCATCTTCTCTATGCCAGAGGACTGAGGCAGAGCTCTCTGGAGTCAGAGGCAAACCAGAAGTAGCTTTTTATATGAATGTCTTTCTTAAAGCTTCATACTTTGGGCTGGTGAGATGGCTCAGTGGGTAAGAACACTGACTGTTCTTCTGAAGGTTGTGAGTTCAAATCCTAGCAACTACATGGTGGCTCACAACCATCTGTAATGATATCTGACACCCTTTTCTGGTATGTCTGAAGTCAGCTACAGTGTACTTATGTATAATAACAAATAAATCTTTGGGCCTGAGTGAGTGGGGCCAAGTGAACCATCAGAGGTTCTAAAAATTCAATTCCCTACAACCACATGAAGGCTCACAGCCATCTGTACAGCTACAGTGTACTCATATATACATAAAATAAATAAATAAATCTTTAATAAAGCTTCATACTTTATCTTCAAATTTAGACGAAATCTGTAGTGTTTCATAATGCATTCATGCTTACTTAATAAAACTATTTTAGATTATTTGTCCTTGAATAAAAGCTTCACTTCAGAGGACATGCTATCTATTTTATTTTATAAATAAAGATATTAAAAATAAGGAACACTTCAAGTATTTGTGTCATCATTGCACAGGGGCTATACTAAACTTCTCTGTGTTGTTCACATGTAGTATATCTGCTGCTGGAGTAAACACGATAGGCTGCATTGAATCCTGAGTTTTCTTATGCCTCTTGTAACCTACCTTGTACACAATCCTAACATTGAGAAACACTGCTTGAGATATTGTGGATTGGGGTTATTTGGCCTGTAACCTTGAACAAATCTTGTCCCTTTCCAAGACTCAGGTGTTTATTTTTTTTCCATCTAAACTAAGAAAATTGCAAAACCTCCATGGCAGAGTTAGCACGATGATTAAATGAAATAATATATATGAAGTGGCTGAGCCATGGTAAGCCCTCCAGAAATGCCAACACTTATATTGTCCCTAGGAGGATTTCTGTCAGCTTTGCTGTTCTACAATTCTGTGATGCTGAATCCGCTGACGGAGAAGGTGACCCCACGGGACATTTGCTACCTCGGGGATTTTTGAGAATGAACAGTACATGTCATTACAGGTGACACACAAGTGACATTGGCAATAGAAAACAAGTCTATACAGTGGGGAGATGTGGTGTGCTTGTAGGCCTTCGGATAGTCTGCAGTTCCATTTTCTAGGTCTTTCTGAAATGTGAAAATTGTAAGCCATGTGATGCTCACAGTGTCCTCTCTACTGGACGCTCTTGTTAGATGCAGCGTCAGTGAGTCAGTAGGAGAGAGGAAGTCAAAGTGGCTTTGTGTGCTGAGATGCCTGACAGTCATCCCTGCTCCAGACTCACCTTCAGTTTTGTAGCTGAAAAGACTCAAGCGATGGTTACTGCCTATATTGAGATCTTTGGGTGTGCAATAATAGGCTTGGTAATTTTGTACTGAATTCCAAATGGCCAAGGGATGCCCAGGTCACAATTCAGCAGAAAACATTACATATCATTATTCTAAGCATTAATTAAAAAAAAATAAGCTTAGTTTTAAATATCCAGTTACTTTCTGGGCAGAAAACCTTCTAATCATAAGACAGGAGGAAGGTGTTGTCAATTTAATGTCGTGTATTTGCACAGAGATATTTGAACGTACACATCTAAGTCAGAAGACTGGAGCGGGGCTCAGACACAAATGACTTTGAGAGAAAAAACGACTGCAGAGATTCTGGAGATTCCGGTGTACATCTGGAGTGGAACCTCTTGGGAAGTGTTTACTTCTGGAAGTTGTTGGGGGAGTCTTGCTTCTACACACCCCCCCACGGCGTGCACGTCTGCACATGCAGCTTAAGCTAACCTTGCCTCCTTCCCTGATGCTTGTGTAGAAGCCTGTGTGTGGCTTGGAGAAAAGAGGAGAGAAGGTGAGTTGGGTCTCATGGCAGAAGGCTGGCTGATCACCTGGGATATAACCAGAGAAAAGCACCAGCAGTTAATTAGATAAACCAGTGATAGAGTATTCACTCCCTAGCTGGGAGGAATGGTTGGTTCCAACTGGAATTGTTGTGTGATTTTGAGTTTTCTTCTATGTGCTTTAAAATGCTTTCTCCCTTTGGGAAGCTTATCTGGGAAGGTGACAACAAAGACACAGTTATCTGGGGACATGGATTGAGATGAGGACCGGGCTACGTGGATTCCTAATGCCTGGAGCACTAAGCTTTGTGGGACAGAGTCAATTTCATTCTCAGTGTGTGTGTTTCATTGAATGCACACATGTGCACACACACACTGTCATGGTACTCTTCTCCCACCTGGACCTAGAGGGGAGCCACTGCCCACTCCCTTCTTGCTGGACTTCCATCCCATAGTCACCTCCATAAGAGCTTTCATTTCTCTTAACACTGGCTTCTTTGGATAGGAAATAATTCTACTACTTAAGCATCTGAATTTACTTGATAGAGTCCTCAAGGTTATGTCTGAGTCTCTTCGACTAGAGTTTGGCTGATGGTGGATACTCCTGGCCAGCTATACTTCTGATCTTAACCTTTTCAAGTTATGTGAATACTTGTAGTGACTATGCTGTTCCATCTGTCTGCTGGACACCTCGCTGTGTGGCCCCCGAGCCTCTCAGCCCTGCCAATCAGAGCCTCCACATTTGTTTTGCTCCAGGTACTCCTTGGTCACCAGTTTTATGGAAACTACAACTGAGCCCAGGTGAGCATAGCACAGCAGTGTCCCCTGCCTAGCATAATAGTGGGATTCCTTGGAGGTTCCTCATATATTCTGAGGCATGTGACATGGGTGTCCTATATAGGGAGCTGAAATGATCCCAAAAGTCTATGTACAAAACTTCATCCCAAGTTTGTGGGGCTGATGTGGCAGAAGCGAGCAAGTATGTTGTGGAGAGATGAAAGGGGAAGAGAAGGAGGTTGTGCACTGTGAAGGTGGAACTAGGGACTCCACAGCAGTGAAGACAGCCTGATGTGAGAGGCCTGTGCTGCCACCTGAGGCCATGGTGATGCTGGAGCCCCATGCTGTCACAGAGGGCCATATCTGGGTCTGTGGTCCTACTGAAGCCAGGGTCTGTATGGATGCTCATGGCCCCGTGTTACCACTGAAGCCATGTTGGTGTCTGATGGCCGCACTGAGCTGCTTTTGACCCTTACCAGCCACCACATGATGGCACCAGCAGTGACATGAACACAGGATAGCTGATCTTACCCCTCACCTGAGCAGCCTGGGAAAGCTGGCCCTGGCGGTGAGGAAGCAGGAGAGCTTGTGCTAACAGTGTGGGTGCAGGAGAGCCGGCCCCAGAGGCCATAGGCATATGAGAGCAAGAAGAACTAGCCCTGCCCTTCTCTGGGGCTGTGTGGGAGAGCTGGCCTTGGTGGCATGGGTACTGGAGTGCTGACAGGCTGAACAACTCAGCTACCACCCAGACCAGATCCAGGGCTTTGAGTTGGCCCACCCCAACATGTTCCCCATCTATGACAGGATCTCCATGACTCAGAGCAACAGCAAGATATCTGAGAATCTCTATGAGGGTTCGGTTTTGGTAGCATAGCAGAAGCCAGAGACCTTGAACTAAGACTAATAATGACTCATTACAATGAGCATTCTAAAGTAAGGCTATTTGGGCAAAAGTGTACATTGCATGATAAAACACAACCCCTCACCCCCACCCCCCAGGCCAACCTGGTCTACAGAATGAGTTCCAGGACAGCCAGAGCTATACAGAGAAACCCTGTCTCAAAAACAAACAAACAAACAAACAAACAAACAAAACAAAGAACAAAACAACCATGGTCTCCAATGCCACAACAATGAAGAGGAGAAGTGTGGAAAGCAGAGAGGGACCATAAGTGTACAGAGGGGAACCATAAGTGTACAGAGGGCTGCAGTTGATAGAGAAGTAGGTTGTTGCCCTATTTTTAGTTTTTTAGTTTTTTTCTTTTTTTCTTTTCAGTGGTGGGGGAATTATAAGGGTGGAGGGAAGATAAGGAAGGACTGAAAAATGAGTGGGGTTGAGGTGCATAGTATGAAATTCCCAAAGATTCAATTGAAAAAAATTATGTTAGTAACAAACAAACATGTGTACACACACACAAAACCTTGGTCCCAGGAATGGCTCTGCTGGGAGGCTGTGTGATCTTGGAGAGCCACCGGGGCCATGCTCTTCTGGGAGGCTGTGTGATCTTGGAGAGCCACCGGGGCCATGCTCTTCTGGGAGGCTGTGTGATCTTGGAGAGCCACTGGGGCCATGCTCTTCTGGGAGGCTGTGTGATCTTGGAGAGTCACTGGGGCCATGCTCTCCTGGGAGGCTGTGTGATCTTGGAGAGCCACCGGGGCCATGCTCTTGAGGAGTATCATGATATCAGCCTCTTCTCCTCTCCTTAACTTCCTGGGCATGAGTTGAATGGTTCTACTTTACCATGTGCTTAACAAGTCCAAAAGCAACCAGCCAACTGGTCGTGGACCTAAAGCTATGTTTACAAGCCAAATAAACGTTTTTGCTTTATACATTGAGTATGTCTCATATTTTTCTTCTAGTGACAAGAAGCCGACTGAGACCATTATAAAACTAAAAAGAATGGAGTCAATGGATACATTCTTTTCATTTCCTTTCCATGAACAAATTAACCTGGGATGTCTTTCAGAATCAGTCCCATGTGATTAAACATTGAACATAATCGAGGGCAGCCAGGGGCCAGCTCAGAAATGCGCTCTACTCTAGGATTTGTTCTCCCTTTTTCCTTCTTTCCAACATACCTGCTTCCCTGAACCGTGCTCCATACTGACACACTAGCACATTAGCTTACCTCACTTTCTGTCTCCAAGGAACCCAGGATGTGACACCCTGTGTTAAAATCCTCACTAAGTTTTTATGTGTAGAAGTTCGTCTTTGTTGCCTATTGCTATGAAACAAACTATGGCCCACCATAATGGAGACCAAGAGTGGGTTTTTTAAAAATGTTGAAGAAGGATGTGGGGAGCATGGTATATGTGATATGAAAGTGGAAAAGAGATTGGGGTTGCAAAAGGAGACTGGGAGAGGGGATGCGAGGGTGGGAAAGGTGGGAAGGGGAATCTACCAAAATATACTTTGTTCAGTAATACCATAATACCTAACATCTTGTATGTTAACTTAAAAATTGTAAACACATATATGCAAACAAGGAATAGTGGTTATCTCAGTTTGTATGGATCGGGCGTAATGTAGCAACTTATCTGGGATGTCCTGGATTAGCATGTCTCCAGTCATTATGGTCACGCTATCACAGGGCTGCTGTCTTCCACAGGCTTGGACTGGGGCTGGAAGATATGCCGGGGAGAGGCTCACCCATGTGGCTCTCCCCATGCTAGTGCTCCCTAGGCTGTTTGACTGTTCTCAGACTTCGTGGTTACTGGTCATCCCACCCAGAATGAGCATTTCAGGAGCAAGTGGCAAAAAGTCACAGAGCTATGCGTATCTTACATCCAAAGTTGCATACTGTTACAGAAACTTCCAATCAAGTCATTTGAAGCAAATCACTGCCAGTGCCTTCCCACCAGTCACCGGGAGGGAAATTAGGACTGTGTTAAAGAGAGAGATTTCAAAAAGCTATGACCGTGTTTTTAAAACACTACATCATATAAAGAGAATTGCTGCCTTACTCAATAAACTTGGATTTTCTATTACACCAGATGCAAAGCCATGGGGTGTAGTTGTACAGGCATTAGTTTCATCGTCGAAGAAACAGCTGATACAGAAGTTATGAGTTTTGAGAGTTTTAATTATTGTAGAAGAAAAGAGGAGAATACTTGAGCTTTGAAGTCAGGGAGGATTAAATGGAGGAGCAATTGCCCAGGTGACCACTGTGGAACTAACACTGACAATTCTCGGTTAAGAATCAACTCATTCCCATTTTACAGAATCATGTGCAGCTTCATGGAGGAGGTGAATTTGAGATGAGCTTTGGAAAATGTGCAAAACTCCCATCAGCAGATCTTCCGTGCAGGGGAACACATCTTCCTCTGATGGAGGAAAACCAAAAGCCGAGGTCCCCAGTAGGACATATTAATTACTGTAACCATCAATGCTTTTGGTCTCATGGGAGGATGTTCTCTTGACATCGGTGAGCCTCAGTTTCTTGTGCTGCACAATGTGGGCGATGGTGGTGGATGCTGTTCTGTCTCGTGAGCTTGCTCCATCATTCAGCTAATCCTAGCTCTTCCATGTTGATTCTGGGGAGCTTGCCAATCAAGTTCCCTGCCCCTTGGTTTGTGGATTGGTGACTATATGACCCAAGGTAGACTATTATACCCAATCAGATATTCTGGGATTTTACTTATAAAAGGTTAAATTGAAGAAACCTCTTTCTTTTGGTGCTTAGATGGGATTCTTTAGGCTGTGACTGCCTGTCTGGACTGTATCCTCTGAACAAATGAGAGCCATTTGCATGGGAAGATAAATGCAGTACACCAATGCTTCAGGCAGGTTCTAGAAAGCTGCCCTCCCCTAGACTTCACAGCTTCAGGAAGCAGTAAATTCCCTAATAAGTTATATCACATAACTATTTTGAACTGATCCTTATGACCCTTAATGGCGACTGATTTTCCTCAGTGACCACCTAAAAATATCAAGAACTTTGGTTAGTTTTCTGGTTACCACCAGGTGGTATAAAGAACCTCAATCCAGTTGTTAAAAAGCTCAGTACCAGATTTGGTGTGAAGCTGGTGTTTCATCCCTGCTCCAGTTTGGATGTGCTGTAGACAGAAGGGTCTTGGTCCTTTCTATCCTTTATCTTCCTATCAGATCATCTCTTTTTCCCTCATCTTGTTACCTGAACATCTACATCTCTGGGGTAGAGTCTGAGACAGAGTCAACCCGAAGGGCTCACTTTGATAAATCCACTTGGTCTTTTAGCTTGACAAGTACTCAACTGCTGTCACCCTTGGAGGTGCCTCACCCCTGTGGCTGATCAATCATTCCCCTTCCTTCAACACAAAGATCAACCAAACTGTGTTTTAGATGTTTCTTCCTTGGGCCTTGGAAATCCAGCCACATCTTCAGCTTCTCTCTTCCCTGTAGGCATTCTTCTCAGGGGCAACTAAGATGGTTCAATACTAACTTTCTCCTAGGGGAGATACATCTGGTCTGAAAGATGCATAAATCATTTCTGCAAGCCATATGAGCCTTTAGTCTTTACTCTGCTGCTGTATCAGCTTTTGTATAAAATCATATCATTGTAGAAGAAAGGCACATCCTGGACCTCACTGGGACTGGGATGAGGGGGAGAGGATTCTACACTTCTGACCTTATCCCCAGTGTGTGTGCAGCAAGGAGACTCTAACACTATGTCAACGGCTCATTCAAAACCCTCCTACTTTCCCTGAAGACTCACTTGCCACAAAGAGTCAGAATGGGACCCCATTCTTCTCTTTGGGGAGTGGAGCCATGCAATCTTCAGTCACCCTTTGGATACTGCTGTTTTACTTTCATGGAGGAGGAACATCTCAAAGTTCCACATCTGCTATGGTACCTCCTTTGGAATGTACTTCTCATTGCGTTTGACCTTCTGCCCAATTTTCACTTAACATATTGTTCCATAACTTGTTTGGTTACTATGAGGATACAGACAGATAAACAAACAAGGTGATAAGAAAATGCAGAAATACTAAGGTAATAGGAGAGGGCATGTTGGCCTACACTTGTCAGGTTGAGAGGACAAGAAGGTCCAAGGCTGTTTAAAATGGAGATTTCAGGTGGTTGTGATGAATCAGCTGGGAGATAGGAAATGTTTGAGGCAAGGGCATTGTGTTTGTTCAGGTGATTAAGGAGCAGACTCCAGCATGAGTAAGAACCACCCTGTGTATCAAGAACCTGTCTCATTCCCATTGTGAGCATGCTTTCCTAGCTTTTGAGTTCCAACTGTACCCTGTAGGTCTCTGAGATTAGTAGGTCAAATATTAGTAGGTGAAATATTTCACTGTTGTGAATTGTCCTGGAACTTCATGCAAGAGCTCTAGGAATTCTTGCATCACCTGAAAACCACTGATGCAGAGATCCTCCTGCCTCTGCCTCCGGAGTGCAGGGCTTAAAGATATACACCACCACATCCAACACAGAAGAGTTGTAAGTGGCCTTGGGGTGTACTATTAACTTTGGATGCAAAAGCTAGGATATAAGAGATATTTTCATCATAAGATTGCATCACAACAGCCTGCTGGGATTACTTCCACCCACCACCAATCCAATGCCTCTTCTACTGCAGGTGGTTTTCAGGCATTAACTCTACTATACATACTACTTAGCAAGAGAGTTAATGGTATGCTGATGTCACGATGACTCAAGAGATTACGTGACTTGCCCAAGATCCATACTCAACTTTTAAACTATAGATAGCTTAATATCAATTCCAAAGACAAAATGTTAACTAGACCTCAAGGTAGGCAGATTACGGGTGTGTGTTTTCTGGAAATAAAAATGGCATTGTCATGGGAAAGGGGGTCATCTAGCATTATCTGAGAAGTATGGCTGTACAGGCAGATAAATGGGGTGCTACACAGCTCTCTTTGTGTCCAGATTGAGCTTGCCCATACATTTCATGGTAATGGTTTCTGTGGTGTCAATGGAATGTGCTCAGCTTGTGAAAGTCAATATGTTTAAGTAGCTTGGGGGGGGGGGGTCTCATGCTGTGGTGGTTTTAATACTCTTGGCCCAGGGAGTGGCACTATTAGATGTGACCTTGTTGGGGGAAGTGTCTCGTGGTGGGCGTGGGCTTTGAGGCTCCTAAGCTCAAGCTCCACCCAGTGCAGAAGAGACACTCCTCCTGGTTGCCTTCCAAAGAAAGTCTTCTGCTACTGCCTTTGGATCAAGATATAGAACTTTTAGCTCTTCCAGCACCGTGTCTGCCTAGATGCTACCATGCTTCTTGACATGATGAAAATAGACTGAACCTCTGAAACTGTAAGCCAGCCCCAATTTAATGTTTTCTTTTGTAAGAGTTGCCTTGGTCATGTTGTCTGTTCACAGAAATGGAAACCCTAACTAAGACAACTGCTGATTGTCATATGTTCTGCCCCTAAAAGCTGGGGTACTTCTTTCTTTCCTGTCTCTACTGCGATCTCAGAGAAAACATGAACTCTTAAGTTGACCTCAAGGCATTGTTCAAGGATAAAACTCTGACACTGTGTTCAAACTCTAGGGATCACAGTCCCACCAAAGATGGTTTCCTGGAGTGTCTCTTCGAGCAAAAGCCCTCACTGGACAGGGTTGAGAAGTAGTGCCACCTTGACTGGAGCCAGGGGAGGATGTTGGCTGGGTAGACCAGAACCAGGTGTTCCTGCAGCCCATGGCTAAGTGAGCAAAAGGAGACTTCCTGTGGAGCCTCTCTAGTTCCAGCCACTGGAGGGTCTCATTAACTATGCACACTAATGTTTCTTTAAGGAGAGTGAGGTCCTCAGGGATGCAGAGCTACAGAGACCCTGGAAACACTGATGGGGTTTTCCAGCATTCCCTGTGTGCAGTTTGAGTTCCCTCTTTCTCCCAGGGTCACAGTTTATGTGCAGTTGTTTTTTTGTTTGTTTGTTGTTGTTGTTGTTTTGTTTTCCTGGAAACCCTGACAATGGGGCACTTTGACTTCATTATTAAGAGTGTGAACCCAGACATAAGTGTGTTAGAGAGAAAAGTGAATAAAGACAGAGGCTCAGGAAGAACACTCAGTGCGACAAGGAATCCCACGAAATGCTCTAACTGAGAGAGAGTCTCCTCCGCATTTCCCACCCTGGAAATGCATTGAGCTGTCGGGGAGCTTACAGCTTTCCCACAGCAAAGCAAAGCCTGTTCCCTCTCCACCCTCCTGCCCTGCCTTTCACACTAGCCCTAGGAACTCTCTTAACAGACACTTTGAAAGTGTTATTCCCTTCCTACAAGTCAGGCACTACTATATTGTAGCATGGTTTTCCCTTGGCTAATTAATGTCAATGCTCAAGCCATCTGTTTGAGATGGCCGCTCCAATCTGAGCTTTAAGGTAAAACTCCATGATTGATTCTGGGTGAGACATCTGCTGTGGTCACATAGGGCCAAGACACACTGGCTCCTCAGGCACACAGTTTGAGAAGGAGATGTGTGTAGGGATTGTTGTAATACCAGGGGTGGGATTTAGTGCTGTTTAGCCAGCAAGCAGAACTATAAAATTAAAAAAAAACAAAAACTAAACAACAATCAGTAGAGAGCAGTATTATATGGTGGGTTATCTTCCTGTTCAAGGTGTGACCCCAGTCAGTGATAGAAGTATGCATGACCATCAAGACTCATCTGAGAGAAGAATCCAGCCCTGTGGTGGAAGTAAAGCACATGGAAGCAGACCTCTCACTTCAACAGATATGCACTGAGCATCTGGTTCACATCTGGTTCTTGAAGGCAACACTCCACATCTGCCTCATTCAAGCCTATCCTGGAGATACCACTTGCACCTGAGATGGCACAGGTGATAACTATTGGAGCAGAAGTCAAAGCCAAGCACTGACCAAAGTGGGCTTTATAATCACTTATCCAATCTGGGGGAAAAAAAAGAAGGAAAGAAAGAGAGAGAGAGAGAGAGAGAGAGAGAGAGAGAGAGAGAAAGAGAGAGAGAGAGAGAAAGGCACCCTAGAATAAGCTATCAACTGTGTGTGTATGCATGCACATGCATACATGCATATGTCCCTACACACACTCACACACACACACACACACACACACACACACACTTCTTGACATGCATATACGATGGGGAATTCCAAGCAGCTAGAATTATGAATGTAAAGGTTCTACTCTTGTTCAGAAAGTGTCTACACAATACACTGAGCATCTTAAAACAACTCAATAGTATGCATTTAAAAAGTTTGTTCTTTTTTAAAAAAGAAAGAAAGAAAGAAAGAAAGGAAAAAAGGAAGAAAAGAAAAGAAAAACATGCACTAAAATACATTGTCAAAGCCTTCCCTGCATTTAACAGATTTTGGTATAGGCAAGCATTAACAATTTCCCTTATGTGACACTTGAATTATATGGGTCCCTTTTCTCTTCTACTTTATCTCCAGGAACTTAGGAAATTCTTTTTTCTCCTTAATATATAAGACAGGGAGATGACTGGTGACATTTTGCAATATGTTTCAACAACTCATAAGTTTAGGAAGTGATGATGTAACGGCATTATGTAAAGCCACTGAAATTCTTCCTCTCCCTTGTAGAATTCTGCCACACTTTGTTCTCTGTGATTCTACAGAAATAATATGAAACAAACTTGGAATTTCCCTCCATTTGGAGAAGCTGATATCCTTATGTCTATCTAGATGTTATCACATCCAAAATATTTTCTCATGGTTTGGGGTTAGAAGGAAGTAAAAGAATTGATTCCTCATAATTCCTGAAATGTTCTACGGCTGTAGGGAAGTTCAGAGGTAAGCATGGTCCTGAAGGTACCATGAGGGGGCAATTTGTGAGGAATCTGAGGAATTGGAGCCAATATTAGTATCAGAGACTTAGGACTTGCTAAATCAGTGAGGTGAATGCTGACCCAGCACTTCCCATCTTTGAGAACACGGATTGAGCTGAGCAATGAGAAGAGATATGCTCAAGGAATGTTCATGAAGTCCTTAACCACTTGGCACAGCCCCTCTTTCTCAGGCTCCCCTGGGGCCCGTTGCTAGGAATCACAGAAGTCTTTCAAGATTTTTTGTCTCCTGTCCTCCCAGGCACAATCCTTGACTCAAAGCCTGGCCGAGGCAGAGCAGCTTTTGCTTGTGTCTTCAAGAAAGAAGCATCTTGGTGCCAGACACTTACTGTCCACTATCTGACCTCCTCCCTGGTTTTTCTGCATTAGGACTCTCTTTGTTACGTGGAAAGTAAAGCCACAGTGGGCAGCCGAAGCCCAGCCTGAGCTTGGGATAGCCAGTCCTGCAGCACTGGGCAACACAGGTAACAGTCCACATTCTTCTTTGCCTTTTGTTGGGTAAACATTGACTTAATCAAGAAATAGTATTCTTTGATGAGCCGAGGGAGGCCCCCACCCACTCCCACCCCCAGAACTTCACACAAGAATTCTCTGTAAAGGGAAAAGCAGCCTGTTTGAAAGGCTGAGTGATTTGGAGGGTTGAGATCTTGAGTGACTATCCTTCTTATTTTTATCTGATTTTAAAAATCTTCCCTGAAACTGCTTCAGTAAAATCCAACTCCCTGTTTAGTCAGTGGCCATACATAGACAGGCCTGAAATAGGGATGTGTGAAACCCTGAAAATATTCATAAAGTGTGTGTGTGTGTGTGTGTGTGTGTGTGTGTGTGTGTGTGTGTAGTGTATGTGCATTTTCCAGGAAAAAAAAAAGCAGCATCTTCCATTGAATTCTCAAAGAAGAATTCACACCCCAACACACCAGTTAAAGGCCAGTGACGCAAAATGACTGAATCATGGATATATTTATTTTCGTTTTCTTCCCCATTTATTTAATCTGATGTAAAAAAAAAAAGTTGAGTCTGATTAACATGAATAGTTTCATAAATATTGTAGTCCTCTGGGCCTTTTCTCTTCAAAACTTCCCAGATGGGCAGAGCTGGGGAGATACATCACAATGACACAGACACTGGGCTGTGAGTGATGAGATGATCATCTATACACATGTTCTAGGACTGGCAAAGGGGTGACAGGTGCATGCTTGCCCCTGGCTTCATCAGCATGCCTCACTAGGAATGTACAGACATGACTTCAGAGGTCTAAGTCCCTCTACTTCTGAGAGAACTGAAGCCAGTGAGACCAGCTTATTAGAAGAACTTGGGAAGCTCCCACAAATGGTTTCACTGTGAGACCTTGCATAGCCTGGCCTTCCCCTGAATTGTGTGTGTGTGTGTGTGTGTGTGTGTGTGTGTGTGTGTGTGTGTGTGTGCACATGCTCATACATGTGTGCACAGGCCAGAGGGAAGCATCTATGGCTTCCTTAGTTTCTCCCATTTACTTTTCTGAGACTTTCTCTGTGAACCAAGAGATCACTAGACTGGCTGGCCAACAAACACCTGGGATTAGCCGGCCTCTCTTGAGTCCACATTATGTCCCTTCTCTTGGCCTCTTTTGAGTGCTTGTCTCCCCAGCCCCTCTCTTGAATATGTACATGTTCATATCTTTTACTTTTTCACTAATGCAACATAATTCAAGATGACTGTAGTTTGCCAACCTCCATATGTTTCACCCATATATTGGAGAAAAGAGATCACCTTGGCTCTTGGGCCCTTCCAGTGCAGGTGAGCTCATTCCTCCCAATCTAGCATCTCCATCCAATGAATGGATGTCATTGCTGAAGATCAGAGGAAGAAAAACTGCAGAATTCCTGTACACAGGGTTTCCTCAGGCTGAGATGGGAAACAGGAAAACAGAACCGATTCTTTCAGTAAGTCAGAAAGGAGGGCACTGAGAAGAAAGCCAGAGAAAGCCAGGCTTTGCTTGATGCCTCAGCATGGCGGTTTGAATGACGCTTGTCCCCCATAGGCTTGCACATGTGAATGTTTGATCCCTGGTTGCTGATGCTGTTTGGGGGGCGCGGGGAGTTGTAGAACCTTTAGGAGATAGGGCCTTGCTGGAGGAAATATGGGAGTGGGCTGTGAGAGTTCCTATCCTCACCCCACTCCTAGTTGGCTCTTTCTGCTTTGTGTTTGCTGTTGAAGAGGTCATCTTTAAGCTCTCTGCCCCAGCTGCCCGCTGCCATGGCTCTGCCATCATTATGAACTCTCCTTCTGGAAGCAAAAATCCAAATAAACCCTTTCTTCTATAAATTGCCTTGGTCATGGTATTTGATCATAGCAACAGAAAGCAACTAACTAACACAGAGAAAAAGGGCTTTTAAGGACAAATCGATGAGACCCATCTGGGATTTGTTGCCCTACTGTGGGGTCAGCTGTGATTGCCAGTTGGACACAATCTAGGATTACCTGAGACAATA
This sequence comes from Mastomys coucha, assembly GCF_008632895.1. Lineage (NCBI taxonomy): Eukaryota > Metazoa > Chordata > Mammalia > Rodentia > Muridae > Mastomys > Mastomys coucha. The sequence continues at coordinate 2,212,116 of NW_022196900.1, read as the reverse complement.
ATCCAAGCCAGGGATTGTCTGTATAGGGTTGGCTTGTAGGCACATCTAGGAGGATGTTTACTACTTCATATGTCTGAATGTTTTGCCTGCATGTATGTCTGTGCACCAAATGCACAGACCGCATTGTGTCCGTGGAGAGCCAAAGAGAGAACAGAATTCCCTGGATTTGGAATTACAGATAGTTTTTAGCTGTCATGTAAGTGCTGGGAATCAAATCAGGGTCTTCTGGAAGAGCAGGAAGTGCTTCTAACCACTGACCCATCTCACTACCTCCTAGAGAGATTTTTAAAAATTTTAATTGATGTGGGAAGATCCAGACCACGGTGGGAAGAACCATTCCCTAGGCAGAGGGTTCTGAACCGTCTAAGAGTAGAGAAGTCTAGCTAAGGGCAAGCAAGCAGGCAGAAATGTGGGTGCTTATTTCCCTGATTTTTGACTGTGGCCAGCTGTAGCTCCTTTCTTGACTTCCTTACAATGATAGACTCTGCTGAAATTCTAAGTTGAAATAAACTCCTTTCTTTCCTAGGTTGTTGGGTTTTGCTGTTGTTGTTCTTGTTTGTTTTTGTTTTTTTGTTTTTGGGGTTGTTTTTGCCATGGTGCTTTTATCACGGCAACAGAAATGAAACTAAAACACTGAGGATTCAGGTTTACAATTTCACATGAGAGTCTGAAGCTTCACAGAGAGGGTTTTATCTGAAGGTTCAATTTATGAGTCAGCATAGTACAGCTTGGAAATTGGAGAGGTGGAAATTCTAAGAGCAGACCAGACCATAATGCCAAATAGCTCAGGTATTTGAGGCTTGGTACTCAGTAACACACACACACACAAAAAAAACTATCATAGCTAAAACTATAAATGTTTGGCAAATTGTTACTTTGTAATTGCTTTGTGTTTGGCTCTTTTCCATATGACAATCTCCTCTTTACATTGAACTGTGAATATGTAGGCCATACCTTAAGAGTCGTTTATCACTATGTTTGACTATTCATATGCACACTAATACTATTATTGCTATCGTTATGTTTATTTTTTAGCCGCCTCTTTGGAGAACATTGTTTCTTCTTCCAGCAGTGGTTATCAGTATAATCCTAAGCAGGCTCTATGTAAAGCTGCCCCCCTTGCCTTGGTCCTCTTCCCTAAAGTTATGTTGATTATAGGAAACATATCAACTATAAAGCAGAAGAAGACAAATCACATCAACAGAGATCAAATGACAAATGACTACTGGTAATAAAGTGACTCATGAGATGGTGGGCGATGCCGGGGACGCTATGTATACCATTGTGACCTTAGACACATGTGCTAGATGTCCACACATACGTGAAGCGCAGGCCATCGTCATTCTATATGAGGTTGCTTCAGCTGTGTTTTGGGAGAGATGTTGAAACTTAACTGTGTCTATAATCTGAACACAGCTTAGTACAAAAGCAGGTATTATATTCATGACTCTGTATCTGGCTAAAGTATGTGCCTTTTAAGTGTATGGATTAGGTAAAATGCTAGTAGGACTATAGAGAATGGATTAACTAGTCCTATTGGCAAAAAATAAATTACACAAAAAGATTTTTATTAGTCAATAAGACCAGGCTGCTTAAGAGTCCCATTCAATTGCCTTATAACTGGACAGAAAAAAAGATCGAGTTGATGTGTATGAAGTAGCCACAAGGGATTAGGAGTACAAATAGCAGAAAAAAAAGCCAAAACAAAGTGTAGATCTATGGCTGACTTTACACACTCACAATGTTCAGACAGATAGTCAGAGGGCTCTTATCCCTCACCATATGTAAGCATAAAGTAGGGTGGTAGCTGGCCCTTAGGAGGTGATTTGCCAAAGGACAGGTCTGTTCTCATGCTCTCCCTTTGGCTGAGCCACTGGCTGTCACATCGCAGGACCTCAGCATCATCTGACTCCCTTTCTTTTGGTTCATGCCCAGCAAACTGCACACAAAGGCAAATTGCCTTCCTGTATGAATTCTACAAAAGAAGCAACTCTCTGGCATGCTGACATGAATATTTCATTTTGATTAGCTGTTCTGTCTTTCTGTGTAATTAATGAAATAGTATTTTCGTTTATCTGCCAGTCTCTTATGAGATGGCTAAATGAAACAGCTTGCTTTCCCTATGTAAACGCAAATCTCTTTTTAAAATTTATTTTTTCCATTAATTTATTTATTCACTTTACATCCTGATCACAGCCCCCTTCTCCTCCCAGTTACCCCTCACACAACACCTCCCCTGCCCACCTCTTCCTCCTCTGAAAAGGGGGAGGCCCACCCTGGCATATCAAGTCACTGCAGGACTAGAGGCATCCTCTCCCACTGAGACCAGACAAGGCAGCCCAGTTAGAGGAATAGGATCCACAGGCAGGCAACAGAGTCAGGGACAGCCCCTATTCCAGTTGTTGGGGGACACATGAAGACCAAGCTGCACATCTGCTACTTACATGCTGGTGGGGACCTAGGTCCAGCCTATGTATGCTCTTTGGTTGGTGATTCCATCTCTGGAGCTCCCAAGTGTCCAGGTTAGTTGACTCTGTTGGTCTTCCTATAGTCTCTATCTTCTTCAGGTCCCTCAATCCTTCCCTCAACTCTTCCACAAGACTCCCTGAGCTCCATCTGATTTTTGGCTGTAGGTTTCTGCATCTCTTTCAGATACCCAAGCTACAATTCAAAGACCCAAAGAAACTAAACAACAGGAGGGCCCAAGGGAGGATGCTTGACTCTGTCCCAGAAGAGGGAAATAATGGAGGGAGGGAACTGGGTGAAAGAGGGTATGGGGAGGGGAACAGGAGGGGCTTCAAGTGTGGGGAAATCTGGGGAGAGAGAGTGGGAGAGTGAATGGAAATGGGGGGGGCATCTCTAGGACATGCCAGAGACCTGGGATGAGGAGGGGCATGCTCCAAGGAGTCTATGAGGGTGACTCTAGCTGAGACTCCTAGCAGTGGGGGATACGGAGTGTCTATCTCCTGTGGCCAGGCAGGACTCCTAGTGGAGGGAAAAGGACATCAACCCACCCACAAAAACCTTTGACTCAAAATTTGTCCTGCCCATCGCTTCTCAGCCTTTTGGCTAAGATCAAGTGTAAAATTTGTCCTGCCTACAAGAAGTGCAGGGACAAAGATGGAGCAGAGACTGAGGGAATGGCCAACCAATGACAGGCCCAACTTGAGTCCCATCCCATGTGCAAGAGCCCGACCCCTGACACTATTAAAGATGCTCTGTTATGCTTGCAGACAGGAGCCTAGCATAACTGTCCTATGAGAGGCTCCTCCCAGCAGCTGACTGAAGCAGATCTCTTAAGGAAGAAAAACAGCAGAAGCACTGTGCTCAGAAAACCCCATGGAACTGCAGCTAACCTCCGTGGGATAGTTTTGTTTTGTTTTTCTATTTCAAAGAATGCTAGGTATGGTTTCTCTAATCATATTCTCTTGTTCCCTGTTGCAGTCTAACTGCCAAGAATTTCACTAAATTGCCTGTAACTCTTTTGTCCTTAAACAGACAGGGGCCTTGTGAGGCCACGAGGCTTAAACTTTAGGCTTACCCAGAATGCATCGGAACATTCCTAGCTCAGCTTTCCCCTAGAGACCCTGCCTGAGTCGATCCAGGTGGGAGCCATAGGCTGCATTGTTAGCATCATCTGGTCTGATACACATAGACAATTGATGGCAATGAGTGCTTTAGATTGTAATGCTAGTTCATTCGTGGTGCCAGCGCTCTAGGGAGAAATATTTTCCCTTCTTGAGAGCCACAGGTTCCTCTGCTGACCGGGAAACTTTGATGGCCTCAAAGGATGAGGAGTTGGGGAAAATGACACCACTGGAGACCAATGCTGGAGAGGAAAGCTCCCAAGGGACAGTCAACACCTGGCCCGTCCTTCCTGCTAAGGCCATTTTGCATCCATGAGGATGGAGGAGGTCCAGAGAGGGAAAGAGGTCAAAGAAACGGCAGCGGCCCTAGAAAGAGCTGGAAGACTTTCTGAAGAAAGATGAGCCTAGTGGCCATCTCCCACCATGGAGTGAGACAGTTTAGCCTGCCTAGCTCATTAACTCCTTTGCACGGAAGCACTTTGAGGGTTTAAAGGGTTATTTAATTTGGCAAGGAACAGAGACTCCCTGGAGCTATCTCAGATCATCATTGTGCAATGCAGATGTGTGCATAGCAACAGGGTCCCTTCTCTTGTCTTAGACACCAACACAGTGATGTTTCTTTTCCATAGCCAGTACTGGGAATCATTTCTGACTAAGGTATGGCGGTCTAATCCAGAGAAGCAAGGGCACTAGATCCTGGGATAGTGTACAGTCTGGTTGGGTTGCTCCTTAACTTTAAGATATAGAATCTGAATTAGAGGAATGAGTCACCAGAATGAGTGTCTTAGGGCAAAAGCTAGGACTAAAAGTAGGTCTCCTGATGTCAGTGCCCAGTGCTCACTACCCTGAGCCCCAAGAGCCTCTGAATCAGCAGAGCAGCTTAGCTATGACAGACTGATAACTTCGTAGGTGTGTGAGTAGCAGACGGCTGCTTTGCATCTGGTCTTGCCCAATTAACTCCAGATGATTTCTCACTCTCATTTGTAATGTGTGTGTGTGTGCACGCGCACGCGCGTGTGTGCGTGTGCCTGTGCCTGTGCCTGTGTCTGTGCCTGTGCCTGTGTCAATGTGTGTGTGTATGTATGTGTGTGTCTGTGTCTGTGCCTGTGCCTGTGCCTATCCCTTTGTCTGTGTGTCTATGCCCATGCCTCTGTGTGTGTGTGTGTGTGTGTGTATCTGTGCCTGCCTGTGCCTGTCCCTGTGTTTGTGTGCCTGTCCATGTCTCTCTGTGTGTATGTGTGTCTGTATCTGTTCCTGTGTCTGTGTGCATGCATGTGGCTGTGTCTGTGTGCATGTGTCTATCTGTGTCTATCTGGATCTGTACTTGTGCCTGTTTGTGTGTGTGTCTGTGCCTGTCTGTGTCTGTGTCTGTGTCTGTGCCTGTCTGTGTCTGTGCCTGTGTCTGTGCCTGTGTCTATGTCTGTGTCTGTGCCTGTCTGTGTCTGTGTCTATGTTGTGCATGTGTCCGTGTCTGTACATGTGTCTATGTGCGTCTGTGTCTGTGTCTGTGTCTGTGCATGTGTCTGTGTCTGTGCATGTATCTGTGTGCATGTGTCTATCTATGTCTATCTGGATCTGTACCTGTGTCTGTGCCTGTGTCTGTGCCTGTGTCTGTGTCTGTGCCTGTGTCTGTGTCTGTGTCTGTGTCTGTGCCTGTCTGTGTCTGTGCCTGTGTCTGTGTCTGTGTCTGTGTCTGTGTCTGTGTCTGTGTCTGTGTCTGTGTCTGTGTCTGTGTCTGTGTGCATGTGTCTATCTGTGTCTATCTGTGTCTATCTGGATCTGTACCTGTGCCTGTGCCTGTGTCTGTGCCTGTGTCTGTGTCTGTCTGTTTTCTGTACCTGTGTCTGTGTCTGTGTCTGTGCATGTGTCTGTGTGCATGTGTCTATCTGTGTCTATCTGGATCTGTGTCTGTGTCTGTGTCTGTCTGTTTTCTGTTGTTATTCTTACCAGTAATCCTTGCTAGGCAGTGTTTCTCCTAAACTAAGTACGATTACCATCTGGTGATTCAAAGATAGCACTGAAATTTCCGACAAAAGCTTTGTATGTAGGCCAGGTGGACTGGAAAATTCTCATGACTTGGAAGAGAAGTTTCTGGATCATGCTGTCTAATACTTTCTGCTGCAAGTGAGGAAACCAAAATGATACATGCTGGGTTTCTCACGATGGCCTAGGGAGCCAGGAAGAGCCCCTGTCCACACAGAATCTGCATGGAAATGTCCTTATTGCACATTCTTGCGGGAGAAGCTAGGAAGCATCCAGACCCATGAGACTCCCAACTGGCAGTCATACAGCAGTGCACATCCATGAGTGGGTCTGCCCTTACGCCTCCCCTGTGCTGCACACCAGCCTGGTTCTCCACAAAGAAGGCTACCCCATCAGTATGTGCCTGTGTGTGTCTGTTTCTATGTCTTAGTCACTTCTATTGCTGTGAAGAGACACCATGACCAAGACAGTTTTTATTTTGTTTTGCTTTGTTTTTTTTGTTTTCCAAGACTGAGTTTCTTTATGGAACCCTGGCTGTCCTACAACTGGCTCTGTAGACCAGGGTGGCCTTGAAACCACAGGGATCTCCCTGTCTCTGCTTCCTGAATACTGAGTACCACCAGGCCCAAGACAACTTTTATAATGGAAAGCATTTAATTGGAGACTTGCTTACAGTTTCATAGGTTTAGTCCATCATCATGATGGCTGTAGATGAGAGTTATATAATGATCCAGAGGTAGAGAGGAGAGAGAGAGAGAGAGAGAGAGAGAGAGAGAGAGAGAGAGAGAGAGAGAGAGAGAAATAGTAGATCTGGGGCTTGGGTCTGGTATGAGCTTTTGAAACCTCAAGGGCCACCTCCAATGACATACTTCTTCAAACAAGGCCACGCCTACTAATCCTTCTAATCCTCTCAAACAGCTCCACTCCCGGGTGTCCAAGCATTCAAGCATATGAGCCTATGGGGACCATTCTTATTCAAACCACTGTAATGTACTAGTGTAATAAACCAGCATCTTGCTTCAGTCAGGTCCCCAGAACAATCCCGTGGCTTCCAGCTCGTGGGGGCTGCCTGCTCATTGCCCTCAACTGCATGTTTCTGCACCATTTCTGATTGAACATCTCTTACCCAGGATGCTTTTAGAGCCAGGGCTGATTTCATAGTGGGCAGCCAATGTGAGAGTCTCCTGCTAGGACTGGAGTGAATACACGGGACCTCAGTCTTTTCTATTTACAATGTGTATCCATGTTACGCTGACTCAAAGAAGAGCTCAACACATGCCAGGAACATTGCAGAGTAGCTGGATGGAGATGGGAATGAGCCAGTGCTTTGAAGGTGCAGGAGGCAAGGGTGCCAAGGTGTCAGCCTGAGGGTGCCAGGGTTTTTTTTATTCCTAATTGGCCTGA
>NW_022196900.1:2202937-2205132 GCF_008632895.1 Mastomys coucha | reverse complement strand
CCTTTCACTCTCTCTCTCCCTCTCCCTCTCTCCCTTTCCCTCTCTCTCCCTCTCCCTCTCTCTCCCTCTCCCTCTCTCTCTCCCTCTTCCTCTCTCTCTCCCTTTCCCTCTCTCTCTGACTCTCTCTGTCTCTCTCTCTGTCTCCCTCCCTTCTTCCTTCCTTCCCTCCCTCTTTCTCTCTCTCAACATTTCCTGGAGAAATGAGGACAGGGAATGGAGATGGTTCTCATCCTGGGGTCTATGGATGTGCTTCCAAAAGGAATGGGTTCTGATGCCTCTGGAATCTGTACAGAATTAGACAAGTTTTGTGTCTCTCTGTGTTTCAGTACAGAAGATCTTTATTCTCAAAGGAGTCCATGACCCAAACATGCCAAGAACAACCAGTGTACAGATCAAATCCATTTTCACTTCTGTGAAATGAATGGTTTTTAATCTCATTTTGGGAGAGAAGAATGTGCCACAACTGTCATTCTCTCTTACCAACCTTCTTGCTCATTTTAAAAGAAATGTGCTCCCTTAGAGAGCAAACTCATAAGGAAAGCCTAACTTCTTTAATAATGAGTATGTGTCTGTGTCACAAACTGAGGTCTGCGGGAACAGACATTTGACTTTTCCAGAGTTCAAGGCCATTTCTACTGTGAGCTATGTTCTATGTATTGTATTCATGTAGCAGTATTAGTATTGTCTCAGCCTTAACTCAGCCTTAGGGACCCTCCCTTCTCTCCTCTCCTCTCTCTTCCCCCTCTTCCCCCTCTTTTCTCTCTCTCTCTCTCTCTCTCTCTCTCTCTCTCTCTCTCTCTCTCTCTCTCTCTCTCTCTCTGAGATAGGACCTCATGTATCCCAGGCTGATCTGAACTATCCATATAGCTGAGGATGACCCTGAAATTCATGATCCTGCTGCCTCCATAGGGTATTATGCTGGTTTTATGCAGTGCTGGGGATTGACCCTAGCAATTCCTGTATGTTCTCTATCAACTCAGTACTTATACACTGAGCTACACTTCCAGCTGATGTTAGGGACTTTCTGCCCTTAGATGTTTGTGTCTGAGTTCTGAGACACTTACTTGGGTCTGAGGCACCTGCCTTGGATCAAGGAGATGGATACAGCTGGAGATATCCTGAAAGCCACCCTTCATCCTGCTGGATCCTTGGCTCTGGAACCAGCTTGTTACCACTAAGCTGTCTGCTTCTTATCCTAGCCTGGCTAACTATTGCACCCACAATGCCTCTGGAGCACCATAGCTCCATCTGTGCAAGCGAAGGCCAGAGACAAGTGGAGACAAAGTGTAAGCCAATATTTCTAAGGTATTCTTCCATACCCAGAAGTAAGTTTCTAAGGACAGGTTCTATCTTTTAGAATAACCTGCTTTCACATCCACATAAGAACAGCATATTTTCAATAAGGCAAGCGCGCACACCAAATGCTCAACGGGATTCTAGAACTTTCCACGAGATCTCTTCCATGGTCATTTAATCCAGCTCCTGAGCCAAGTGAAGCCCTGAGAGGTGGGTATTCTAGAACCTAGCCATCCCCCAGGCCATAGATAACAGTACCGCAGCCTTTTCTGTCTTGCACTCATTTCTAGGCATACAGCGAGCAGGGCAGTGTGCTGCTTAAGACGGGGACGTTGGTGACAGTGAGGTGCAGGACTGAAAGGCAAGCTGAAGACACTTAAAAGGGCTGCAGTGTCTAAAGAATCCTGTCAGAGAGGGCCAAAGGCAGTAGGGAACAGCCCTTTGCTATATAGGTCATACATCAGGAAAATCCTATATAGGTCATACGTCAGGAAAATCCGGCCAAACGGAGGTCTGTAGGCATCAGAGTGCAATGCCTACATAGGAAGCTGGGCTCTCTGAAGGGAACCTGAGGCCTTGAAGGGTGCGACCAAGACTACCAGGGTGGCCTGTGTGTTAGGTAGGAAGCATCTCTCTGAGACACTGAGGGATCTTCTCAAAATATAACTTAAGTCACACTGCTAAGAGGCATGGGTGCAGTAAGGAACAAAACATGGGGGACAGAGGCTATACCAAATATAGATGGGAGCTGTGAGATGCTGAGGAAGTAAAGGTGCCAGATGCCCAAACCTCACATCCTTAGCTCATTCCTGGACCCATTTAAAGGTGGGTAGAGGGTACAGATTGTCTTCTGAGAGCCAGGCTAGGACTTTGACCATGCACATTCTCTCTCTCTCTCT
>NW_022196900.1:2183473-2202927 GCF_008632895.1 Mastomys coucha | reverse complement strand
CTCTCTCTCTCTCTCTCTCTCTCTCTCTCTCTCTCTCCACATACATACACACACACACACACACACACACACACACACACACACTAATAATAAAGTTAAAACTTTTTAAATATAGGAGAATAAGACAATTGTTTTCCAAATGGCTGGATTCAGATCAGTACTTTTCCCCCCACTTACGGGCTTACAATGGTTCTGTTATTGGTGCCTAGGAGCACCAGGCTGTAGAATGGTGTGAAGAGACAGTTTCTTCAGCCTTGATCTTTCTACTTAGATTTCTGGTCTTACAGCTCCCGCATCTGCCTTCAGATGTTAGGGTCAGAGCTGGGAGAGGCGAGGAAGATCCTGAAGGGCATGTCACAATATGCTGCCTTCTTCCCCAGCTTCAGGCAGCTGACGTCATTGAGCTGGAAGCAGGATCCCCCCAGTGTCTGGGGACATGGGTGTCTGATCATGCCCATGCTCAATGTGGGGCCAGTATCTGACATGTAGATGTTGCTATTATTCTGACTTAGCCTCTGTGACCCAGCTACTACGGAGCCACGGATATTTTGCTGCAGTTAGAAAGGTAATTAAAATCTTATCTTAAGAAAAGCTTAATAATGGAAAAAATTAACATTTTTCACCCTGTCTGTGAGCTCTGCCATGAGGGGTACGGGTACACAAGGCACATCCAGAAGCTGGCAATAAGCCAGGAGGCTAACTTGGGCTACGGGCTGAAATGCTAAAATTAAATTCCAATGCATTAGAATATGGTTCTTATTAGCTGCAGTTTCCACAAGCAACTGGTTACATAACCAGAGAAGTACAAATTCACCTGCTCTTCCTGGGGGAGACAGCGCTATCAGGCTGAAAGGGAAAGAAGAGAGAAAGGAGAGGAAAGGAAGAAAGGCAGGGAGGGAAGGAGGGAGGGAGAAAGAGAGGGAGAGAGGGAGGGAGGGAGAGAGAGGGAAAGAGGAAGAGAGGGAAGGAGGGAGGGAGAGAGGGAGGGAAAGAGGAAGGGAGGGAGAGAGAGGGGGAGAGGGAGAGAGGGAAGGAGGGAGGGAGGGAGGGAGGGAGGGAGGGGGAGGGGAAAGGTGCTGCATAAAGGAAAAGTGAGTTTCTGAATTATGGCAGAAAAACACAGCACTCTGTGTCTTAGGTGGGATGCTAAAGTGGACACACCTTCTTGGCACTTGTGGGAAAGAACTACTTTTCCTCCTTGACTCTTCCTCAGGCTTCTCTGGCCTGGCCATGCTGCAGCAAAGGAAATGACTCCACTGGGTTTCCTCCTCAAACTGGTTTTCCTCTCTGTCCTTCCCTTCCAACCAGAGCTCTTTTTAATGCAGAATAACCAAGTCCTTCTGATTTCTTTACTGTCCTTTCTTCCCACTCTGTCTATTTCTTAAATGCTGCAGAGCAAAGAAAACCCTGGGAGGCAATCTAGAAAACTGAATCCATCTTAGAAGTGGAAGGACGGGGGAGGGGGGGAGAGGGGGGAAGCTGCCAACTGCTGCATTTAATAATTTTTTATTATGTTACATTTTTAATATAAACTAGAGTAGTGTTATGTTTTATTAATAAAAGACACTTTTCTTCACACAGCTATTAAATAAATGTTCAATTGATGTTGTAAAATGTGTGTTTCCTGAGCTCCTGAGTGCACCCACAAACATCAAAGTTCTTTGGATTAGGACCTTCCCCTGACCAAGAGTGCTATGACGCTGGTGACAGAGTGTGAGAAGACAGCATGAGAGTCAGGGTGGAAAACAATGGCTGACAAACACTGGGGAAATTCATTAAAGTCTCTAGAGTTTGGGAAAACTCACGGATAGGACTGGGAGGAGAAAGAACTGGCTTAAGGGGTCAGTCCAGTGCCTGCCCTAGGGTGAGATCTAAATCTGGCCCCTTTCTCTCTGGCAAGCTCCACTCTCAAGACTTCCACTTCTGCCCTCTGCAGAATGTATGTTCTAGGTTAATATATACCCAAGGGTTCGAGGCAAAACCTTGACCAGAGCACAGACCCTTATTTAAGAGACCCAGAGTCTCTTAGGGATAAACTGATAATGTGTGGTTAGAACCAAAAGGGTGGTGTACTTCGTTATGGCTTGAGTCTGATGGGGGTCTCCACAGGATTGTGTATTACACACTTGGTTCCCAGTCCTAGATCTACTTTAGGAGGCTCTGGAAATGTTAAGTGATGAGGCCTAATTAGAGGGAATAGGTCATAGAAGAAAGTCCTTATGGGTAATGTCTTACTCAGGGTTTCTATTCTTGCACAAACATTATGACCAAGAAGCAAGTTGGGGAGGAAAGGGTTTATTCAGCTTACTTCCACATTGCTGTTGATCACCAAAGGAAGTCAGGACTGGATCTCAAGCAGGTCAGGAAGCAGGAGCTGATGCAGAGGCCATGGAGAGATGTTTCTTACTGGCTTGCTTCTCCTGGCTTGCTCAGCCTGCTCTCTTATAGAACCTAAGACTTCCAGCCCAGGGATGGCACCACCCACAAGGGGCCCTACCCCCTTGATCACTAATTGAGAAAATGCCCCACAGATGGATCTCATGGAGGCACTTCCCCCACTGAAGTTCCTTTCTCTGTGACAACTCCAGCCAGTGTCAAGTTGACACACAAAACCAGCCAGTACAGGTAATTATCCTTGGATGTGTTGTGTCATACTCTGCCTCTTGCCTGTTATGGGAGCAGTTGTTCTCTGTCACACCCTCCTGCCTGAGTGATGTTGTGCTCCAGGGCACAGGGTCAAGCGATCTCGGATCGAACCTTCTGGAACCGTGAGCCCAGATAAACCTCTCCTTCCTTAACTTGCCCTGGCATGAATTTTTGTAACAACTACTCAAAAGTAACTAACACAATTCAAAAACTTTTTTTTAAGTTTGCTTCTGTCCATTTAAAATTTTAGCCTGATGAAAAAGTCAGATGACATGGAATGGTGAGTTTCCATGGTCCCATCTTGGTAGTATTGAGCATGGTCTCTCAAAGCTAACCAGCAAACAGCTAAGAAAAGATACATAACAGATATTGGAAAAATGAAGAGGCTCCCTGCTGTGAGCACTGTAGGGAATTTCCACTATCAGACACTTGGTGAGTGAGCTGAGTGCTGTTATCTGACCTAGTGATGAGGTTATACAAATCCTGTCTTTCCTTATTTTCTGCTTACCCAAGTCTCAGGTGTCTCCACTACAGACACGGAGCATCTCTAAGGGGCTGTTTTCTGAGATACATAGAAGTGTGGAAACCCAGTCCACACCAGTCCTCCACCGTTTCTCTTTTGTATCCTTTGAGAAATAAAAACTCCAACTTATGTGACACGGGCAGTTATTGGTTTGGTTTTGCCTTGGACCCTTGCATGTGCTTTAAATCCAGAATGTACACTCTGCAGAGGGCAGAAGAAAGGAAGAACCCCGAGGACAATGCCTGCAAGAGAGAGAAGGAGGTATTATTAGACTTTACCCTAGGGCGATCACTGGGCTGACTTCTGACTTCAGTGTCTATTCCTCCCAGTTAAAAGAGAACTCCTTCCGCAGGTGCCATGATGCTCCCATAGAGCCCAAGTGTGCACAGAAGTAACATTGTCTGATCCTTTAGGTAGTCATAAAAAGGCCTGTGAGAAAACAAAGTGGTCTTGGAGCTGACAGTGGTCCTTGCTTCCCCAAGGTGAGATGGTTATAAAGGGGTATAGCTGAGCAGTGGCTTCCCCTGAACCCTTCTTTCTGGATGACTGAGTGAGGATAGCCCCTGGCTCCCAACTCATCTACAGAGGTTGTAATATTGTAAGTACCTGAGGAAGAACTACATCCCACAATTCACTATGAGGATTTCAGAAATACTTGATGTTCTATATGGGATATTAAGAGTGAAAAGAAGGGGGACTAGTGAGATGGCTCAGTGGGTAAGAGCACTGACTGCTCTTCTGAAGGTCCTGAGTTCAAATCCCAGCAACCACATGGTGGCTCACAACCACCTGTAATGAGATCTGACGCCCTCTTCTGGTGCATCTGAAGTCAGCTACAGTGTACTTATGTATAATAATAATAAAAGAAATCTTTGGGCCAAGCAAGCAGGGACTGAATGAGGGGAGTTGAACAGAGCGAGTGGGGATGACTGGAGTGAGCAGAGGTCCTAAAAATTCAATTCCCAACAACCACATGAAGATTCACAACCGTTTATACAGTTGCAGTGTACTCATATAAAATAAATAAATAAATCTTACTTTTTTTAAAGAAAAGAGAGAGTGAAAAGGAAGACTGGAGAGATGACTCAGCAGTTGAAAGCACTGGCTGCTCTTCCAGAAGACCAAGGCTCTGTTTCCAGCACCCACGTGGTGGCTCACAACTGTCTGCCATTTAATTTCAGGAGAATTGACATCCTTTTCTGGTTCTGCACACACCAGGCAGGAATGTGACACACATGACTAGGCAAAAACGTATACACATAAAATAGAAATATTAAAAAAGAAATGAACGTCCAGGGTCTTCAGTTAGCTGTTGAATGTTTTAAAATGTTATATCACAAGAACAAAAGGTTCAGCTAGCCACAAAAAGAGCCCAGGCTGCAGTTTGTGGCAGACATTTTTATTACCTTTCTGAGAGCTAGTCTACATTCTTAGTATCTAACAGAACTACAACTTCTTTCCAGATGGTAATGAATGTGGTTTGAAAAAGGAAAAAGACAAGTGACCCTTGCAGATACCTTGGCCCTTGGCCTTGTGGTAGTAATGGCATTGTCTGGAATCTCTTGAAGGTCTTTGTAACAGGGCTGGCTGTGCCTCCATTGTCGTACCCTGGTGGTCCTGATGTTGATAATTTCCCTTCCTTCTGTTTGGGATGCAGACATCACAGGCATTTCTCTTACAGCTGAGCACGTAAGTTTTCTCCCTCATGGCTGCCTGAAGATCATTGGTTAAGACGTTGGGGTTTTCTGTTGTTTTCTTGTTTAGGAGCATCAGAATGCAGAAGAAACTAAAAAGGCTTGTTACAAGCTTTCTGAAACATGACTGGGGACACTTTAACTTACATTTAAGGCATGAGAAGGGCCCATTACCTTTTTTAAGCAATGCAAAGCAAAAACCAAAACCAAGAAGCAAACTGGCCTTTATAGTTAAGGTTGCCTTTTGAAAGCTTCCTGCTTTGATATCCTTGGTTCTGGGCTAACAGGTGTGCATTTGGCTATTGATCAACTTTGCAAAGAACTTAGAAATGTACAGGATACCCACGCTACAATACACAGACCCAAAGAAGCCAAATAACAAGGAGGGCTCAAGGGAGAATGCTTAAATCTTTCTCAGAAGGGGAAATGAAATAGACTTTGGAGGTGGAGAGAGGGAGGGAACTGGGTGAGAGAGGGGATGGAGAGGGGAACAGGGTGGGAGGATCAGGTAAAGGGAGGAGATGGGACTAAGATGGGGGCAGATAAGGGCAGTGGACAGGTGGGGGACATCTCTAGAACTTACCAGAGACCTGGGATAGGGTTTGGGGGAGGCCCCAGAGAGTCTATGGGGATAACTCTAGCTGAGACTCCTAGCAGTGGGAGATATGGAGCCTGAAGATGCCACCTCCTGTAACAAAGCAGGACCTCAGTGGAGAGATAAGGACAATCCACCCACAAAACCTTTGACCCAAAATGAATCCTTAGCGAGGACAAAGATGATCCAGAAACAGAGGGAATGGCCAACCAATGACTGGCCCAAATTAAGACCCAACCATGGGCAAGAACCAACCCCTGACACTATTAATGATACTCTGTCATGCTTTCAGAAAGGAGCCTAACATCACTGTCCTCTGAGAAGTTCCACCTAGTAGCCAAACCCACAGCCAAACATTAGATGGATCTCTCAGAGTCTTGTGGAAGATTTAGGGGAAAGATTGAGGAACCTGAAGGGGATAGGAACTACACAGGAAGACTATGCAGGTGCCCCAACATCTGGAGTGGGGGCTGTCCCTGAATCTCTTGCCTGCCTGTGGATCCCATTCCCCTTACTGGGCTACCTTGTCTGGTTTCAGTGAGAGAGGATGCCTTAGTCCTGTAGTGACTTCATGTGCCAGGTTGGAGAGATGGGGGAAGGGGGTTCCTTCTTCACAGAGAAGAAGGGGAGGGGCTATGTGAAGGGGGGACTGGGAGGAGATGGGCTCTGATCAGGATGTAAAGTAGATTAAATAAATAGATACATAAATAAATAAATAAATAAACAAACAAACAAATGAAAAAATGTCCAGGATAACCATACAATTCACAGACCCAAAGAAACTGAGTAATAAGAAGGGCCCATGGGAAGATGACTCTCAGAAGGGAAAACAAAATAGTCATCAGAAGTGGATGGAAAAGGGGAATGAGAGAAAAGTGGGTGAGAGAGGAGGGAAGGAGGAGGAAGGGGATGGGGATCAGTTGTGGGGAGGGAGTGTAGGAGAGGGCTGGGAGTGAGAATGGCAATTGATGGGGGACATCTCTGGGAATAGCTGGAAACCTGGGATGGGGGACGTTCTGGGGAGTGTAAGGGGGTGACCTTAGCTGAAACTCCTACCAGCAGGGGATAGGGAGACTGAAGTGGCCACATCCTGTAGCCAGGTGGGAACTCCAGTGGAAAGAGGGAGACATCAACCTACCCACTAAGCCTTCAGCTCATGCTTTGTCCTGTCTACCAGATGCACAGGGATAAGGCTGGAACAGAGATTGAGGAAACTACCAATCAATGACTAGCCCAACTTGGGACACATCCCATATCAGAGAGCCAATCCCTGACACTATTGATGGTACTCTGATACAAGAGCCTAGCTTAGCTATCTGTGAAAGGCTTCACATAGCAGTGGATGGAGACAAATGCAGAAACTCACAGCCGGGCATGGGGCAGGAGTAGGGTTGAGGGGAGTTGGGTGGTGTTGCTTGGAGAGGCTCGTGGAAAAGTGAGGGATAGAATTGAGTGAGCCGAGAAGGTTGGGAACACCACAGGAAACCTGTATAGTCAACCAGCTTGGGCCTATAGGAGCTCACAGAGACTGAACCACCAATCAAAGAGCATGCAGGGGCTGGACCTGGGCCCCCTAGACATTTATATAGGATGTGTAGCTTGGTCTTTCATGTGGGTCCCCTGATAATTGGAGCAGAAGCTGTCTCTGACTCTGTTTCCTGCTATTGGATCCCTTCCCCTAGCTAGACTGCCTGGTTGGGCCTCAGTGGGAGAGGATGTGCTTTGGTCTACTGTGGCTGGATGTCTCAGAGTGGGTGGGTGGGACGAATAAGGGGCTTGGAGGTCTCCCTTTCTCTGAGGAGAGGGGGGAGGGAAAATGGGGAAGTATTTGTAGGGATGAGACTTGGAGGGATGGGGAGGAGGAGGGGTGATCAGAATGTAAAATGAAAAGAAACCGTGTATTGTTTGTCTCTTTGAAGTTGGGGACAGCAGAAGCAGTAGGAGTGGGAAGCTGTAAAATGAATAAATACAGGGGAGGCAGTCTGATCTGTGATAGATAAAGCCCCATAAGGAAAGAAGAGAGAAATGAAAGAGTAAAATGTAATCGCTGAAATGACAAAGAGCACTGGCTATCCCAAGGTCCAAGAGGTAGAGTTAAAATCAGCTTGACGGAGAATTGACACTAGACATTTAAATACATAACGTGGTCAACATTTGTCTTAACTAACCTTAGGATATCATAAAGGAAAACAGCAAAGAGATGAAAACGTAAAGATAAATTATGATAGTTGTGATGCTCTGAAATCAGAGTTAAAGAGAAATAAAAAATATGCAACTGAAAATGGAAACAAAAATTATCATAATAAATTTTCTTGACCTAAAAA
This sequence comes from Mastomys coucha, assembly GCF_008632895.1. Classification (NCBI taxonomy): domain Eukaryota; kingdom Metazoa; phylum Chordata; class Mammalia; order Rodentia; family Muridae; genus Mastomys; species Mastomys coucha. Next base: position 2,195,145 of record NW_022196900.1, on the reverse strand, counting down.
CAGTTCCTGCATAGTGAAGTAGTTTGCCATAGTACAAAAATGACCAAAGGTAGGAAAATTAGTTTTATTTATATTTTATCTACACCAGGTACTCCTGTTTGTGGGTTTAAACCAATATTTACAAAATACTTTCAATGCATGGGGAAAGTGCTTGTAATAAAACAGGAAGTGAAGACAGAAGAGAACAAGTTCACTTACATAGTACTGTGTAGTTTAGCATAGTCCTGACTGTCACAACAAGGGCTCTCCCAGACCTTAGTGACTAAGAGACAAAAACATACTTCTCATTCAGAGCACACCCCAGGGTGCTCAGTGAGTGGCTCTGTGGAAACTCAGCCTCATCTGATGCTCTGATTTCTACTCAGTCCATTCCAAGCATTGATGAAGGAAGAAACCACGTGAAAAAGGCACATTTGCTTCACCACAGTTGTGCACTATGGTAACATTTCAGTCAGCAATGGGGTTCACATGGACTCTGATGATCCCCTAAAAGTATAACAGAGTTTAAAATTCCTGTGTGCTGGTGATGTCATAGGCTAAGCAATATGCTAGTATAACAAACTGCTCACGTTTTGGGTGAGACCAGTGAGCCTTGTATCTTGAGACAGTCTCATCAAAGTGTGACACCCATATCCGTGCACAGCACCACTTGAATATGATAGTAGGTCAATGGTTCTCAACCTTCTTAACGCTGCGACCCTTTAATACAGTTCCTCATGCTGTGGTGACCTCCAACCAAAGATTATTTTTGTTGCTACTTCTTAACTGTAAATTTGCTACTGTCATAAACCACAGTGTAAATATCTGCATTTTCCACACAGTACTCTTAGGTGACCCCTGTGGAAGGGTCATTTGATCCCCAAGGGTCAAGTGACCTACAGCTTGAGCACCACAGCACTAAATAACTGTGCTATCTCAGAGACAGAGAATACTCTGTGTTCCAGTTTCATTACTGTCACTGTAATAGAGCAACACAGGGGAGGAAGGGATTTACCTCAGTTGGCATTTCCAGGTTTCATCTCATCGTTTCAGAGAGAGTCAAGGTGGGAACTTAAGCAGCTAACTCACATCACATCCATACCTTAGAACAGACAGAAGCAAATGCACTCGTGCAGCCTCCTTGCTTGTTGAATAACCTTCATCCATGCAGTTTGGGGTCCAGCCTAGGGAATAGTGCCACCCACAGTGGGCTGGGCCTTTCTACACCATTAACAATCAAGGCAATCCCCTTCAGAAATGTCCACAGCCTAATCTATGAAGTATGTCAGTTGACTTCATTCTCAGGTAATTCTAAGTTGTCAAGTTGATGGTAATATCTTTATCTAGCTTGTGTTTACCTTCTCTCTCTCTCTCTCTCTCTCTCTCTCTCTCTCTCTCTTTCTCTCTCTCTTTTAAATCAAGAGATCATATGGAGGGATCATGTAAAAACATTTTATTGCATTAACACAGTGACACTTCTTTGAACATGGCCTCATACTTAAGTGACATAGAGCTATACTTTGGCCTAGAAGTGACATCATTACTTCTACGCATATCAGACTGGTAAAAAGGAAGCCACACAGACATCCTTATGAATGGCTGCAGTATGGACCTAGGAGAAAAATTAAATGACTTTGTGGAAGTCATTGTCAATATGGAATATCTCCAACTATATGCCACTCTGGACAACAAAATGCAAGATATATTTTCATCTGCTTCTTTACTTTTCCAAATTTTAGGAGTGTTTGTTACTTACATGAATAGTTTTCTCAGCAAACATTGGGGTCAGAACAGCATTTCACTGCCAAAGTGGTTATTAGGATGAAATCTAATCAGAGATATAAAGAATATAACACAGAACCCAGATCCGAGTTACAGCTTATATTGTTATTATTATCAGCCTTGATGAGAGCATGGTACCTTTCAGGTCCTTGTTCTGACCCGAAAGTCAAATACAATCATATGCCTTGAAGATCTTAACCTGCAACTCCCTAATGAAGCAAAGATACAGACAAACCCCAGACACCGCCCAGACCTTCTGACCTGGAGGACCCAAGGCTGCAAGAAGCCAGTAAGAGTTCTCAAGACTTTCTAAACTCTGTGAAATTTTAATTTTGTTTCTGAATTAGCCCATAAATTTTTTAACAATGCCTGTGGACATCTTATTCCCAAAGAGAATGGAAATGCTTCTATTCCTACTCCACTGATTGTATGGAGATGGGAAAACATTTACATGGCCATATTCTGCTTTTTTTTAATTTACTTTTTAAAAACCTGGTCATTTTCCCCCTCTCTGATTTCTCTCTCTCTCTCTCTCTCTCTCTCTCTCTCTCTCTCTCTCTCTCTCTCTCTCTCTCACACACACACACACACACACACACACACACAAACCCATCCTAAATATTTCCTAAATAAATCCTAAATTTACTTCTCTATGGTATGTGTCTGTACTATGTGGTATGTGTCTGTACCAGACAGACAGACAGACAGAAATAGGCAGACAGAAATAGAAAGACAGAAAGACTGGTAGAGATATAAATATAGAGACAGACAGACAGACAGACAGACAGACAGACATAGAGTTGATGAACATAACAGATTGTTTGCATGTGCACAGGTAAACATACCAGTGATAATACCACTTGAAAATGACTTCCCCTTATCATGAAACCATTAATTACTACTAGTTCCTCAGGGAGGGATGAGGCCTTGTGAGCATGCCCTCATCTACTAAATGTTAACAGGTTCCCCATCTTGTACAGGTAACCCATTATCTTAGGGTTTTGTTTGTGTGTTTGTTTTGTTTTGTTGGTTGGTTGTTTTTTGTTTTCTGTGAGAAGACACCATGATACAGCAGCTCTTTTTGTTGTTGTTCTTCTTGTTGTTGTTGTTGTTGTCTTTTCTGGTTTTTTGGAGACAGGGTTTCTCTGTATAGCCCTGGCTGTCCTGGAACTCACTCTGTAGACCAGGCTGGCCTTGAACTCAGAAATCCACCTGCCTCTGACTCCCAAATGCTGGAATTAAAGGCGAGCACCACCACTGCTCAGAGATATAGCATCTCTTAAAAGGAAAACATTTCCTTGTGGCTGGCTTACAGCTCAGAGGTTTAATTCATTGTTATCATAGTGGGAAGCATGGTAGTGCACAGGCAGACATGGTGCTAGAGAAGCAGCTGAGAGTTCTACATCTTGATCCATAGGCAGCAGGAGATACTGCCACACTGGGCGTGGCTTGAGCATCTGAGACCTCAAAGCCCACTGCCAAGTGACCACTTCCTCCAACAAGGCCATACCTACTCCTTCATAGCCACATCTCCTAATAATGACACTCCCTATGGGCCTAGGGAGGCCATTTGCTTTCAAACCACCACATCTATAGAGCTGAATTTGTGAGGGTAACAAGCATTCTATACCCAGAAGGCAGTCTTTCACAGCACTACTCCCCATCCGTTGGCTCTTACATTCTTTCTGCCTCTCCTTCTGTTCCCTAAGCCTTTAAGGGTGCAACATAAATGCGCCACTTTGAGTTTAGCACTCAGTAGTCATACTTAGCCCTTTGTCCAGCTATGAGCATCTGCATTAACTACTGGCCACTACAAAAACAAGCTTCCCAGATCACTAGCAGCACTAATTTACGGGTGTAAATAGAAATATTTAGGAGGCACTTTGATACTGAGTCTACTTTGTAAGTAGCAATAGTCAGTCCCCCCCCCAGGGCTTATAATCACCCCACTATGGGTTTCTGCCAGGTTTGCAGTACTCAGTATGTATTCTGTGATGGAATGAACCTCAAATCCAATCACAAAGCAATTGGTTGTGCCAGTGGGCACATCTTGTTTTCAGGTTGGTATTGTATCTCATAGAGGTCACAGTGGGCAAGACTGTGACCAGCAGCCTTATGGCACATTCTAGTGGCATGAAAACTCAACAGTACCTATCTATCTATCTATCTATCTATCTATCTATCTATCTATCTATCTATCTATCTATCACCTATCTCTATCTGAGTGTGTGTGTCTGTATGTCTGTATGTCTGTCTGTGTGTGCCTGTGTACAACCATGCATATGAAATGTACATGTGCCATGGTGCACATGTGGTAATCACGGGACAATCTTGAGTATCAACCCTTACTTTCCACCATGTCTGAGGCCTTTGTTGTTTCCCTACTGTGTATACCAGGAAAGCTGGCTCAAGCTTCCAGGGATCCTCCTGTTTCTATCACCCGTCTGCCTCTAGGGAGATTTTTGAAATTACAAAATCTAGAGCTATGTGTCTAGCTTTTATGTGGGTTCTGGGAATTCAAACCAAGGTTCCTTACATTTTTCACAGCAAACACTTTAACTTACTGAAGTATGGCTCCAGCCCCTTAACTACACTTCTTAAATCTGTTTCTTCCAGGTCTTTTCACATCTTGATCATGTTCACATCTACTCTGAGGAATAAATATTTGAGTGGTAATATTGATAATGTTTCTCTCCTTATCAGCCTTATGGCACCTTCTAGTAGCATGAAAACAACACTATCTATCTATCATCTATCTATCTATCTATCTATCTATCTATCTATCAATCATCTATCTATCTATCTATCTATCTATCTATCTATCTATCTATCTGTAGTGTAGATAGTGGTAATGTGGAAAAGTAGTCTAGCTGATTAAGATTCTCTTGAGAATTCTATGAGGCAACATAGCATAGTGTTTATGAATTCTAGAGCAGGCAAAGCTACATTCAGTCTGGCTCTGCCCTTCACCAGCCCTCTCCCCTCTAACAAATTGCCTTACTGTACTGGTCCTGCTGACCACATTGAGGGGTCTCAATGAACGCTCGAGACAGCAGCTCGGCTCGGCTCACCAGGGGTCTGGAGCCAGCTAGGGATTAAGCCAGAACCGGGAGCCCAGTATTCAAAATGGACTAAAACTTTGATCCGCCCTCCTGCCTGGAGTCCTCGCTTTGATATGCTCGATTCCTGTTCTCACTTATGTGCTAAAAGACATGACTGTTTCGCCTCAAGTATAAATATCCCGTTTCACTAAGTAAAGATTACACCTTGATAAGCATTCTTTCTTGGTGTGGCTTCTTCTCTCTTAACCCGCTTATTTCCACAGAATCTCGACTTCCCCAGTTCGTGAATAACCCACGGTATGAAGTGAAACTGCGGGCCGGTTTCCTTCACCTTACCTTTTGTTTCTCAATTTTTTTTTCATCTGTAATGTAAGAAAATAACATCTACTTTCTGGAACAATGAACTTTCAGTAAAATTATGCATATAAAGTGCTTAATATTTGTCTTATAAGTTGTAAGCATTTTGTGACTATAAACATATAAGGATAATATCAGTAATTATTTAGTTAGTAATTAGTGTTAATCTAAAGAGGAGAGCTTTAAAGAGAATGAAACCACAAATGGAGTGATATAAGCCAATGGATAAAAAGTAAAAAGTACTTAGTAGACTTAATGACTAGAAGGCCACTATTGGTATCAGTGGATGGAGGTGACAAGACCACACCTCCTAATCCTTCCCAAACAGTTCCACCAACTGGGGACCAAGTATTCAAATATATAAGTCTATGGAGACCATTTTTATTCAAATCACACAACCATCTGACCTTGACTTTCCCTGCAATGGGCAGTCATCTCAAGGACAGTGTAACAGCAATTTTCCAAACCTGCCCAGGAGACTCAGTCCTTCAGCTTTCTGGGTTCGTGTACTTTCACCCCTTCCTTACCAAAAAAAAAAAAAAAAAAAAAAAAAAAAAAAAAAAAAAAAAAAAAAAAAAGTGAAATTCAAACTTCTAATTCTGGCTTCTCTGTAGTTTGCTATAATTATCACTTCAAATATTTAGAAGTTTCCAGCATGTGTAGTGTCTTAGTTAGGGTTTTACTGATATGAATAGATATATTCTATTCCAAGGCAACTCCTATAAAGGACAACATTTAATTGAGGCTGGCTTACAGGTTCAGAGGTTCAGTCCATTATCATCAAGGTGAGAACATGGCAGCATCCAAGCAGGCATGGTGCAGGAGGAACTGAGAGTTCTGCATCTTGTTTCAAAGGCAAGCAGGAGAAGACTGGCTTCCAGGCAGCTAGGATGAGAGTCTTAAAGCTCACACCCACAGTGACAACAAAGCCACACCCCCTCGAACTGGGCACACTTCCTAACAGTGCCACTCCCTGGGCCAAGCAACTCAAGCCATCACATGTATCTTTCTGGTGCAATAAATACAAAGGGATAAAGATGGAGAGAAGGAGGCAGGGAAGGCAGGAGGGAGAGAGGGGTAAGGAATAAAAAGCAGGGGCATAGTGAGATTTTAATGAGAGGTGACACAGGGACAATTAGGGAAGCCTCTGAATATTTGAAGGAATCAAATACAAATGAGTTCAAGACCGGTGTGGTGGCACTGCAATCCCAGCCCTCAATGGAGGCCCAAAGAACAGGAGTTCAAGGTCATCTACAGCTCCATAGTGAGTTAAAGACTAGCCTGGGCTACATGAGACCCTGTCTCAACAAATAAACAAGGCGATGGATTCAGATCTTTTACTGTTATGAACCAAATTACAAAGCTACTTGACACATGGCTGTCAATCTGGGAAAAATGCCAAGCTGGGCTGATGGTTTCCCTGTGCTAGTTAGAGAGTTTATCTGTGTAACAATACACTTTGCAAACTGAAACAGGGGGGGAAGATGCTTGAGTTTGTAATTTATTATTACTCCACTTAACGATGTATTTTGTGCCAGCAGCCACACTTTAACCAAGATCTCTCTGAATAATTTCAGTTTATCAGCCAGAAGGAAGACTAATTCCTCAAGGGTAAGGACCACAGTTTCTGCTTCCTTCTAGCTGAGCCAAATGCTGTGTCTTTACCTAAAATGAGGCACTGGGGATATTGTGGAATGGAGTTTCTGGAGGCCTTACAGACCAGGGGATCGCTGAGTTCTTCCTGTTGGGAAGACTTATGCAAGTTTTAATAAACTAACATTGGGAGGAAACAGAAAGGGCCTGGAATCACAAAGTTGAGTGCTAGTGCTATGACTTACGTCTGGCTGGCTCTAGTCAAGTCCCAGTTCTCTGTCTGTGAAACGGGGCAGTGGTTAACCTGGAGTGGCCGTGCAGATGAAATGAAAGGCTGGATGCTTGAAATGTCTAGGTTGCTACACACTTCTCCCAAATTTGAATTATAGCTCTTCCCCTTTCCCTCCTGCTTTCTATCTTATTTTCGTGTGTGTATGTGTCTGTGTGTGTGTGTGTGTGTATGTGAGTGTGCGTTTTGTATTACTCTTCTGACTTATACAATTTGAGGCAGGGTCTCTTAATGACATGGATACAGCTCATCTTGGCCTTGCTAGCAGGCTTGCTTAGGAGCCCCTGTCTTTGGATTCTGAGACTAGAACTGTAGGCAGCCTTCCAGGCCTACTTGGTACTTATGTGGGTTCCAAACTTTGGTCCTATTGCATTTGTGGCAAGTGTTTTAACCATGGGCCCTATCTGTACTTTCCATTCAATAAACATTTTTGGACTCTTCCTATGAATACAAACTACGGGATAACATCTGAAGATAGAAGGATGATGAATTCCTGCCAGAGGAGTTCTACAGAATATAGATGTGAAGTAACATGTCTTCACTAGTCTGGAAGTCAAGACCCATTCACCTCCACTCAAGAAATGACCTTGAGGATGGCAGAGGCTGCTTCCTAAGTTGGGGCATATGCTTACAATAGAGTGAGAGAAAAAGCATTCCAATTTCTCTTCTGTCCTACTCCCAATCTAGATCAGAAACTTCTTTCCATACTGAGCTATTAAGTCATACTGATTGCTCATAATAATTCATTAGGAAGCATTATTACTTGTCATTATTATCACCGATAATCCAGATGATTGCCCTGGAGGGTTTAGCAGCTAATGAAAGTATCCGAAGTGAATGGATTTGCTGACTAAAACATACAGTCCACTAAAGAAAAGAATTTTATTATAATTAAAATTTATCAGAAAAGTCATTATTGTTCTAAATGTGGGTTAGATGTGGACATAGTCATTGGTCGATATACAGATAAATAGACTCTTTTGTGTTATACAAGCAACATACCAAACAGGGTCCACCATATGGTCACTTGAGGAGGTCAGGAAGGGGCTAGGTTCTGAGCACTTGCCGTTCTGTCATGCTGTTCCACCTCACTGTCCTAAAATATACCTTTGCCTACAAGGATCCTGCAGGCTAATTTCAGCTGCTGGGAGCCTGCCCGGCCTGTCATGGGCTTTTAGGGAAGCTGCCGCAGGCAGTCACCAGCAGGCATCTGTCTTCAGAATCAGGAGAAGCTTGCGGTGGTGTGGTCCCCAGTCCCAACAGGAACCTAATAGAAAGCGATAAGTAGCAGTTACAGATGCAAATATTTTTGTCAGTATTAACTGTGAGACTTGTTTAAAATGTGTATAGATACAAAAAAAGTTGTGTTGATTCTCAGGAGATCAGTGTTATTATTCTGGCTCAGCTACTTACATAAACTAGTATAGAATTTATAAATAAGGATCCCTGTGGGGGTGCTCTGCGTAGCTATGGCCAAGGGGTACTAGGCCCAGACTTTGTTCTTGCTTCTGCTACTTACTATGTAACTAGGGGATTTTTTTCTCCTTAGGACAATATACCTATTTCATACAGAGATAATATTTATTATAACTATCTGCAAGTGCTTTTCATATCATATGCCCTAAAGCCTCACATTATTATTATTTTGTGTTACTAATAATAATGAAAAACAAAGGCTCAGAGAGGTTTGGAAAAAATTGTTCAAGATCATCCTGCTGAGAACTGATGGGAGCAGGGTTAAAATCCAGGGCTCGCTGCCTGTGAGCACTCAACACTTCTCTCAAATAGGAATGGCTCTCGGCATTCTGGGAGTACCAATGGCAGAATTTGCGAGCCAACGCTATTGTACAACAGTTGATTTGGAGCAGTCATGTCAGAAAGAAGAAAAAACAGGACCTCAGATAGTGGTGCTGAGGAAAGTATTCTGTCCAGAATGACATCCCAGAAATATTACCATGTTACCTGGAGGGACAGAGGACGTGGTTTACAGAATAAGCTGAGGGGTAAAGTGCTGTGTTAAAAGGATGTGTGTCCTCCAAGCACCACTACCTGAAAGTCCCTAACACTGAGCAGAGATGCCTGGTAAACCCAATGCTGCAGGCTTTTATTTCCTACCCACTTTTTAGAAAACGATGCCTTACATGTGTACACTTACTAGAAAATGACTCCCATATTTTCAGTATAGGGAAACACAAAGTAACAATGCCTCTGGGCCCCCCTGGTCCTCCTGGAGGTATAGCTGTAAGCGCCTTGTTGTCAGAAGTCTTTCAAAGCAGGCAGGACTTTCAGTCACACAACGGAGCCTGAGTGAATGTGAGCCACAGTGTACTGGAGAAGTCTACCGGGCTCCTCTGGGAGTCCTGGCAAGAGATGTGTCTGGTCTCTGCTTCTTAGCTCTCACTGTTGCTGCTTAAGACTGAGAGGAGGAGTACATCAGCGAGTTTTAGGGGCTTTTGTTCCTATTCGAGAGATTACTTCAGAGTTAGAGGAAAAAGCAATAGTTTAGATCACCATTTATTTGACTGTTGCTATAAGGAAAATCTCACCAACACAAAGAAGTTGACCCAAACATTTTACTAGACATGAGTAGCTGTGCCATTTTGACGCAAACTAATGTAGCCAGACTAAGTTCAAGGCTAGACTGGGTAATTTTGTGAGACCTGTCTCACAACAACAACAACAACAACAACAACAAAGACCGTATCAAGATATAACTGATACTCCCAGTTGGGAGCTGGGGAGATGGCTCCATGAGCGGTTAAGAGCACCGACTGCTCTCCTGAAGGTCCTGAGTTCAAATCCCAGCAACCACATAGTGGCTCACAACCATCTGTAATGAGATCTTGACGCCCTTTTCTGGTGTGTCTGAAGACAGCTACAGTGTACTTAGATATAATAATAAATAAATCTTTTAAAAAAAATGTAACTGTTAAAAATAATCCTATGATGATTTCAGAAGAGAACACACAGAATTACATCACTATGGGATAGGTGTTTTCTGAGATATACAGAAAATTATACATAAAGGAAAATGTGATATATTGCACAGCATTAAATTGTAAATCTGTATTGTTTTAAGACACACACACACACACACACAAATGGGTGGGGGTCTAGTTCAGTAGTTGAGAGCTTGCCTAGAATGTGTGATGCCCGAGGTTCAATCTGTAATACTTCAAGACAACAACCAACAATAATAATAACAATATGCTGGAGAGATGACTCAGTGGTTAAGAGTACCGGCTGCTCTTCTTGGGCACCTGAGTTTGATTCCCAGCACCCACAAGGCAGTTCACACCATCTGTAACTCCAGTTCTAGGGGATCCGATGCTCTCTTCTGGCCTCCATGGGCATCAGGCATGCAAGTGGTACACAGACATACATACAGACAAAACACTCATAAACATAGAATAAAAATATATTTTATCGAAAAAATATTTAAAAAATACTCTACCATTTCAGTAAGAGGCTAAGCTTTCATGAGCTTTATACACACACACTGGCTAAGGAAATTCACCAGTTAGGGGTTATAGGTGATATTTGTATCTCCATCATATAGAGTTTAAGGGCCACATTTGGAGCCACAATTTCTATAACTAATTGAGAGCCTGCATCTCTAAACATCTTTCAGAGATCTGAATGAACATCTGGGTCTTGTGAACTCTAAACTCTTTGTTTGAAACCATGTTGCATGCTGCTTAGAATAATTAATCATCTTTCATTTCAACTTCCAGAAGTTTTTTTTGGTTTGTTTTATTTTGTTTTGTTTTTGTTTTTAGAGACAGGGTTTCTCTGTGTAGCCCTGGCTGTCCTGGAACTCACTCTGTAGACCAGGCTGACCTCGAACTCAGAAATCCACCTGCCTCTGCCTCTGCCTCCCAAGTGCTGGGATTAAAGGCATGTGCCACCACTGCACAACAACTTCCAGAGTCTTACAGCTATGTTTCTGGGCTTAGGGTATGATTTGGCACTTAAAGAAATATGTGCCCAAGATTGTAGCATGGATAAAGGTCAAGGTCAAATTATTTCTAAGGAACCTTTAAAAATACTAGAAAAGCACTTCAAAAGTACTCAGTGTAAAATTACTATAAAATGTGGAGTCAGAAAGCATCATGATTCTAAAGGATGTCAGAAGTGATGCATCCTTCACCCCACAAGTCCTTCACCATTCTCAACACTCCATTTCCCAGGTCTTGTCATGGTGGACCACTCTCAGTTTATAGCACTGTCTTTAAGATACTTTGCAACATGAGCGTCTTCCCCTGCTTCTACTATGTTCCACCAAGATGCTGTGGACTAGCTGTTGTTGAATCTCTACATGATCTCTTAAGGAAACAAGATTTATTTTTACAGAAAGGATCCATTAAGTCTATCTATGTTTAGTTTTCTCTGCAGTCATGACCTTGTGATAACGCTATTTGCTTACTTGGTTTTTCCTGCAACTTATTTCCATGGATCTGTTCCATCCAGTAAGGCAATCACTGTCTAAAGGATGCTATCGAACCTTTGAAATGTGAGTAGTACTGAGAATTACTTTGCCTATCACATGCGCACTAGCTTTTAAAACCTTATCACAAAGAGAGAGAGAGAGAGAGAGAGAGAGAGAGAGA
>NW_022196900.1:2180988-2183463 GCF_008632895.1 Mastomys coucha | reverse complement strand
GAGAGAGAGAGAGAGAGAAAGAGAGAGAGAGAGATCTGCAAACCCACAAGTCTTGTTCCAGATCAGCCCAGGAATCCTTTGTGCACAAGCCGCCTTTCCCAGTTACACTATTACCCCTCATCAAAAAAGTCTCCCTTCAGGAAATGGAGACTAGCACAGAAAATGACAACTGGACACAGTACAAAGATCAATAGATGGTGAGAAGTCCCACCTCAATGAATATATCTGTATCATGGCTCCTTCATCTATATATGGCTCAGATAACATTGCAGAAAGGACAGAAAGAGTGTTAGAGCTGGAATACCAAGAAGTCTGCTGTGACACAGTCCACCTACATAGGACCAGAACATTGCCAATATCAATGGGCACGTTGATATGGAAGAGGAAATTTTTCCTGCAACTTATTTGTTCAGAGTTCCACAACTAGACAAAGAGCTTTAGGCAAATAATGACAGCTGGGAGAAGGAGATCTAGCCTCTCCTAGGGAGGAGCCCCCAATTTGATTGTCCAATACACAGTCGTCAATGGTCAAATCATATACACACCACCAACAAAAGTGAGTCAACAAATGTGTTTGTGTGTGTATGTGAATACAAACAGGTGTGTGTGTGTGTGTGTGTGTGTGTGTGTGTGTATAATCAAATAAAAATAGGGAATCAACTTAAGTGAGGGGACATACATGAAAGGGTTCAAGGGTATAACCTCCCTTAAGTATAAGGGAGGAGCTGGAGGAAAGAAAATGAGGTCGGAAAGTAATGCAATTCCATTTCAGTTAAAAAATGTAAAAAGTAGAGACAGAAGTAGTGCAGGCAAAGTGGCCCTGCAGTCCGTGCAGCGCGGTACTGCAGAGCTGGATCTTGGCTCACACGACTTGGGACAAGATGCCGCGCTTCGCCTTGACCGTCATTCGCCATGGTGAAACAAGACTTAATAAGGAGAAAATCATTCAAGGACAAGGCATAGATGCGCCCCTTTCCGAGACTGGGTTTCGGCAAGCAGCTGCCGCTGGGCAGTTCCTGAGCAATGTGCAGTTTACGCATGCTTTCTGCAGCGACCTCACGAGGACTAAGCAGACCATCCACGGCATTTTGGAGAAAAGCAGATTTTGCAAAGACATGCCAGTGAAGTATGATTCCAGACTCCGAGAAAGGATGTACGGAGTCGCGGAAAGCAAACCGCTAAGCAAGCTTCGGGCCATGGCCAAAGCCACTGAGGAAGAGTGTCCCATGTTCACCCCACCAGGAGGAGAGACAGTAGAGCAAGTAAAAATGCGCGGAAAGGATTTCTTTGATTTCATTTGTCAGCTAATCCTGGGCAAGGCAGGCCAGAGAGAAAGCTGCTTGCCTGGAGCACCGGGCAGCTGTTTGGAAAGCTCTTTGGCAGAAGCTTTCCCTGTGGGAAAACAGGGCAGCTTGGGGGCGAATCCCAAAGGTGACGCCCTGGGCTTGGCAGCCAGCATCTTAGTTGTGAGCCATGGCGCTTACATGAGAAGCCTTTTCAGTTATTTTCAGAGTGACCTCAGATGCTCGTTGCCAGGAGCGAGAGACAAATTCAAACTCTCCTCCATCACTCCCAACACCGGGATCGGCATCTTCATCATAGAGTGCGGGGAAGCACGAGTGCCGGAGCCTCTGAAGGCAGTGCCTTGGCCTCTTGTGTTTCCGTCCTCTGCTCCTGCCATTTTAGAAGCAGTTGAGAATTCTTACGATAAGGCCCCACCGGGGTTCTGGCTGTATCAGACATTAGTGGGAATCTACTCACAGCCAACCTGGTTTTTCCGAGACATCATTTTCTACAGTGATTTTGTCACTCTGTCTCATTATGTCTCTGATCTATTAACTTATGAGAACGTTCAGCGTTGCACATTGGGGATGAGTAGCCTTCTTTCCACATGCTTCCTTTCTTTGGCCTTTTTTATGTCTAGATGGTGTTGCATTTTGAGGATAATTGTATGCTTTTCCACTTGCTTACAAAGTGCTTGCAAGAAAGAATGGTTTCAATAATTCGCTGCGTGTTTGCAGTGATTGTATCAGTGTTCAGAGTGTTCAGACTGAAGCTGCTTACTGTCATCGTTGGGTAAGGTAAAATGGCCAACACGCTAGCAAAAAAAAAAAAAGTAAAAAGTAAAAAGTGGAACACTTCCAGGATCAGAGGTGAGAAGGACACAACATCTGTCCCAACACTGGAAGTAACTGGGACCAGCAAGACCCAGGCATACAGGAACTCCACCAGCCCAGTGGCTCCGGTTGCTTCCGGTCTGTCTGGGCCAGGCAGTGTGCCCTGAGCAGACCTCGGGTGCAAGCTCCTTAGCCAGTCCCAAAACACCCAGAGGAAGCTCTACTCCCAGGTGCTCTAACAAGCCCAGGGTCGCAGGATCACAGGATCCCAGAATCACAGGTTCCCAGACACAGCTTGACTCTGAGGAGTTCTGACACAACCAGGATCACAGGAAGGACAGGCTCCACTCAGATTTAG
>NW_022196900.1:2163264-2179859 GCF_008632895.1 Mastomys coucha | reverse complement strand
GAAAATTAATATTACCAACATATCCTAATTGATTGAAATCCAAAAATATGAGGAATTAGAATTTTGTTAATTGTTATCCAATGGTCTCTCTAATTTGATAATTGGAGAAATATGTCCAAAATTGTACAATCTATATACACTGTTGGCTTGTTTGTTTGTGACAGTGTCTTGCTGTGTACAACATAATGGTCTTGAAATCTTGCTTCTCCTATTTCAGCCTCTCTATTAGTAGTATTGTTTATTTCATGTTTTTACACTATACTATGGTTTTCAGAACAGTTTATATATTTTAAAAGTATTTATATACCCAAAAGAAATGTAGACAATTAAATTGGGAGGGGGCTTGTAAGAGAACAACAAAGAATGAGACTGAATGCTTTGCTTGAAGTTTGTAACTCTTGTATCAAGTTATCACAGTAAGAGCCAAGATTTTAAGCTCTACTAAATACAAAACAAACAAACAAACAAAAACACTTTATATATCTATGTTCATTTAAGAAAATATTAGTAGTGATGTATTATTTTGAAATGTACAGTTAATACATTTGGAGTTATTTAAAATTTATATTGAGAAAAACGTATGTATTTTCAGTATTGCCGTAGACAAGCATCTACATAAGACTGTTAAGTTGATTGTTGTTTTATATCAAACAACTTTTTTTTAAAGATTTATTTTATTTATATTTTATGTGTATGAGTATGCTGTAGGTGTACAGATGGCCGTGAGCTATCATGTGTGTAGCTGCTGGGAACTGAACTCAGGACCTCTGCAGCCCTGTTCACTCCGGATGCACTCGCTCTGGAGTAATTCACTGTAACTGTCTTCAGATGCACCAGAAGAGGGTGTCAGATCTCATTATGGGTGGTTGTCAGCCACCATGTGGTTGCTGGGATCCGAACTCAGGACCTTTAGAAGAGCAGTCAGTGCTCTTACCCACTGAGCCATCTCATCAGCCCCAAACAACTTTTATAATACTCATTTTTATTGTTATAACGTTTTATAAATTTTAAAGAACATGACCAAAAAATATTGTAGGTATTGAAGGGGGGTCTCTGGGAGGAGTTGGGGTACAAAAGGGAAACAAGAATGTGATTTAATTCTATTTACTTAAAATGTTTTTAAATGTTAACAAATTCAGATAAATTGAAGTTATGTAACTTTTGTCATCATAATGCAATAAAACTTAAAAAAAAAAAAAAGGACTGAACCTCTGAACCTGTAAGCCAGCCCAATTAAATGTTGTCCTTATAAGAAAAAAAAAATGTAAAAAAAAAAAGAAAAAAATGTAAAAAGTGTAATGTATCTGATAAATTCAATTTTATATTGATATAAACTAAAGTAATATTTTGAATAGGTAAGTTAATATATTAAAGTTACTGTCACTTATTTCTGATTTGGGGGTTATTAGAAACTTCACAATGATATATGTGCCTCACATTGTATTTCTGTTAGACAGTGTTAGACAGACAAGAATATAGAAGAATTAATAAGGCAGATGTAATTAAGGACGTTGATTAAATACAAGGCTTCCAAGGTCTTTAAAGAATACCTGTAAATCACTCTGATTGTGCCAAAACTTTCCTCTACTTAACAGAAACACACAATATCTTCACCACATTTCATGACTTTGATATTGCCTAGTAAGCAAGTAACTTTAACATGTCAATATCCACAATGGTTTCTGCCAGTCAGCTATCACCGCTCTTTGTTTCTTGTGCTTTATGAAGTAGTAAGTAGCTAGGAAAAGCTACCAGAAATGGAGATGAGAAAAGCCCTGTAAGGAAATTGTGCCGTTTAACTTCCATCCCTGGGATGACAATACCATTAGCTTAGGGTTCGCTCTCTGCCAGGCCTTTCATAAGAGACACGTCTCCTTAAATGGGTCACAGACTGGTTGTTAATTTCCATTCATGGGGCTTGTTTTGTTTTCTGGTGTCTCAGTTAGCTCCAAGGTGACGCTTTAAATAGTTGTGAAGGCATCCTGGAAGAGGCAGTTTCCGGAGTGGCCATTATTAACTTCCTTTGTCAGTAATTTCTTCACCTTCTGACAAGTCGTCCACGGAGTCAGAGCCACTGTCCTGGACTCCACCCAGCAAGCTGTTATCAGAGCTCTCCAGCCACCCCTGCCTACCACTGCCAACAAACTGGAAAGAACTCGTGTGGGAGGAAACGGCAGCCTTGCTGAGTCTGGCAACTTCGTTGACCCGAGGTTGACTGGTAATTAGTGCGCCTATGTTCCTGGGGCCACTGAGGGGACAATCAGTTCCTTCTGATTCTCATACCACAGAGGTATGGTGAGATACCATCTCAGGGTGCTGAGAAGCTTAAACTCCACATAGAGAAGAGTCAGGAGAGACAGACCCTGTGCTGGCAGCTTCTATGAGCACTAACCCTTTGTGTTATGCAATGCCTCCAGTATGTAGGTGAAAGATAGAATAGATCCTATAGCCTTTGAAAGTCTGTGCTCCCCACAAACTTGTGCTTCTGATCTAGTCTAGATGAGTGGGGGTCACAGTGGGTACTCACAAGACCAGATCTAACTTGGAAGCTATCTAAAACATCACAGGCTTTGAAAGCCCAAGAGATGGCTCAGAGAAGTGATTCTGCAGTGTAACCAAATAAACCAGCCCCCCACCTGCAAGCTTTATCTGGCTTTACACTAAGCACACACTTTCTTTATGGAGTTGGAGCCAGACTTAATGAAAAGCAGTATCTCAAAACACCCTCTTGCCTCACTGTCTCACCTGAATTATTTCAGTGATTTTCCAGCTGGGTCTTCACCTTGCTTTATTCCATCCACTATGGGATGTTCTTGATGTAGACACAAATGAGCTATTTAAACAGATAATATCAACTCACCTTTGCTCAAAAATTTTAATGTCTTCCCATCTCAATCAGAGTAATATGTATCATGTACTATAATGATTTTCAAGGTTTACACAGCTACCCCTTAGCTAATGCTCTTACCTCAGAATTTTACCTCTCTCTCTGTTCTCCTAGACACACTGCTCCAGCTACCCCCAACACTGCCCAGAACAATCAGTTCCATTCGATGGTTATCTGGTCAGGTGCCATTGCTTTGGAAAGCTCTCCTTGGCATCTGTTTCTCTCATTCCTGACACTGCTAGCTCCTTAGTGTGCCTTATTTTATGATTGTTATTATTTTTTCTTTTGTAGAACATTATCTGGCATAATGTGCTTATTTATTTTTCATCTCCCATTAACATATTAGCCCATATTTTAAATTCAAAGTCTGGCAGACTAGATGATTCCAATCATTCTCTTGCATGAAGACAATTTTAAAAGGCTGGACCAACACACACACACACACACACACACACACACAGAGAGAGAGAGAGAGAGAGAGAGAGAGAGAGAGAGAGAGAGAGAGAGAGAGAATGAATCTAAAAATCAAGAAGGATAGAGATAATTAAGGAGGCATGCCTGTGGGGGTGCCTGTGGGGATGTTTACTGAGGACCAGAAACCTACTTTGAGTACAGGTACTTCTATCCCATGAGCTGGGATCTCAGACTAAATGAAAAAGAGGGAGGAAGAAGGCCCCCTGAACAGTGCTATCCCCCTCTTCCTGATCTCCCCTATAAGAGTAATTTCCTGTAGTCAAATTACAAGCCATTTCTGGCACCAGGGTTTCTGGACTACATCCTCAACTATGAGCCCAATCAAACCTTTTCTCCCTTTGGTTGCTCCTGGTCAAGCAGTTGCACCAAGAAGATAAGGAGCTCATGTACAACCTAAGGAAAGGGAAGGTCGTTTTGATTCCTGACTTAAAGGATATGGCCTATCCTGGTGGGGAGCCATATCAGGTGAGGAGGTTTGGTCAGAGGCAGAGAGAACTGGCCTCCTTTCTCACATAGCACCGAACCTGAAGCAGAGCTTGGACCGGAAGCAAAGCAGACCGTACTCTCAAAGGCACGTAGCTAGCGATCCATCTCTAAAACCCATGCCTTCTATCAGAGGTTCTACAGCCCCCACTCCTCAAAAGGCCACCAGCTGCCTGCAGACCAAGTGTTCAAACACATAAGCCTTTGAGGAGCATTTGGCATTCAAACCATAATACCTAACAATATGGGAAGCAATTGGAACAAGGAAATAATTAGAGTTCAAAGAAATAGACCAGAACGCTTTCAGAAAGCAGGATTTGCTGATGGCTGAAAAGCAGCCTTGAAGCAGGGCTCACTGTGATCTGGGAAGTCACTGCTCAGGATCCTGAAACCACAGGCACCGCCATTTTGGCTCTGAGACTCTTTGGCAGCTCACTGGATGCAGCTGAGACACAGAGGGAAGCTTTTGGGGACTCAGCTGCTGAAGGTTTGGGGCTCAGCATTCATCCCTCTCAAAGACAGGGATCCTAACATGATACCCTTCTCTCTAGCTTGAAATAAAGATAATGATGCAGAAATACAGGGCATGGGTTTTATTGTTCAAGGCTGATAATATACCCATGAGTGTTCGGAGGGAAGGAAGTGAAAAGCTATTGTGACGGAAAATTGCATTGTTTTGGATTTCCTCTAAAAGCAGTCTTGAAATATGAATTTGCTATAATGGGAGATTTTAAAGCAAAATGAAGAGTCAAGACACATCAAGCCAGAAGAACTAAAAGGAGTGAATTGGCCTGAGACAGGTTGACTTCATGACAGGCTGCAAACTCGCAGTTGAGGAGACCAGGCCTAAGTTTCTACTTCCCAGAACTAGGCAAGTCAGTTACTGGAACAACCATAGGCTTATGGAAAAGGGATCCCTCCCCAGCTTGCAAAAGGACAGTTAGCCAAGCTTGTGGTCAAGAAGCCAAGAGCTACCCTTTCTTGGAATGAAGCAAGAAGTTAGGCTGCGTCATAGCATCACCCAGACCCCCAGAGGTAGAACCCACCAATCAAGATATAGATCACCCTTTACTCCCTAATGTTCCTCTTTTTAGCTTTAAAACTGAATCTGCAAATTCAGTCGGGGTTCTTCCATCCTGATGGAATTGGGCCCCTGCATGCATGAATAAATAACACTCTTTGCTTTTTCATACTATTTGAGTCTGGAGTATCATTGTTCAGTGATTCATGAACCCTAACAAAACCAAGCAAGACAGTAATCAATAGAAGCAGTAATGCAGGGCTGGAGAGATGGCTCAGTGGTTAAGAGTGCTTACTGCCTAATCTTGGTTGTCAACTTGACCACATCTGGAATCAACTAAAACCCCAGCAGATGGGCATGTCTGTGGAGAATTTTCTAGACTGGACCATTTGAGGTGGGAAGATGTACCCTAAATCTAGGCCCCACATTCTGGTGGAAGCCCTTATAAGATAACATACTTGTATTATATTTTATATATATATGTACATAACTAATTGATAGTATTTTTAAAATCACAGATTTAGAAATCTCTACTCAATAGATGATATAAGTAATGCTAGGCAATGTATAGTCTAACTATTAAAATTAATATAGTTGGGCTGACAAGATGGCTCAGGAAGTAAGAGCCCTGACTGCTCTTCCAAAGTCCTGAGTTCGGATCCCAGCAATCACATGGTGGCTCACAACCACCCTTAGTGAGGTCTAACGCCCTCTTCTGGTGCATCTGAAGACAGCTACAGTGAATTATGCCAGAGTGATCAGGGCCAGAGCAAGCAGGGCAGAGCGAGTGGGGCTGGAGCAAGCCGGGCTAGCAGAGGTCCTGAGTTCAATTCCCAGCAGCCACACACATGATAGCTCACGGCCATCTGTACAGCAGCTACAGTGTACTCATACCCATAAAATAAAATAAAATACGTCTTTAACAAAAATAGTTTGCAGATGTTTTTGGTTATAAAATAAATTTAACAAAAAGACAGCAGAAGTAAGTAGGATGTGGTAGTTCAAGCCTGTAAATTCAGCTCTGGGGAGCATAGAGCAGGAGGATTGCTATTCGCAGATCTTGTGATGTATAATAATGTCATAATATATGCCCATTTATGTCATAACATAGTAGTGACATAACTCTGATGGAGTAACCAACCACTTTCTAATTCGATAGAAGGCTCAGTCTATAAGAGTGAAATCATGCCCAGTTCTGGAAGTCTGTCAAGAGCTCATGACATGGCTAGTGGGCATGCACAATGCTATAGCTACTTTAGAGAATGGGCTGACACTTATTAAAAAATTAAGGATGGGGGGCTGGTAAGATGGCTCAGCGGGTAAGAGCACCGACTGATCTTCTGAAGGTCCTGAGTTCAAATCCCAGCAACCACATGGTGGCTCACAACCATCCATAATGATACCTGACGCCCTCTTCTAGTGTGTCTAAAAGACAGCTACAGTGTACTTACATATAATAATAAATAAATATAAAAAATAAAAAATAATGGACTAAACCTCTGAAACTGTAAAAAAAAAAAAAGTTAAGAATGGTGCTGGAAAAATGGACCAGCAAATTAAGAGCATTTGCTGCTCTTTCAGAGGACATGGGTTTGGTTCCTTTGAGGGTACCTGCACTCACATGCTGCATGTATAGACAGACAAGCACACATAAATACACATGCATCAAAAAAAAAATTAAGGCAAGCCCTTTAATCTATGACCTGGAAATCCTACTTCTAGATTTTACCCAAAAGAAATTGTATTCACTAGTTTTCTGTTGCTATAAGAAACATATCTGAGACAGGGTGGATAATTAGTAAAGGAGATTTAGAGACTGTAGGCGTGGTTCGGTGGTTAAGAGCACTTGCTGCTCTTGTAGAGGATCTGGGTTCAGTTCCAGCATCTATATCAGGTGACTCATAATCACCTATAACTCCAGTTCCAAAGGAGATGATACCCTCTGGCCTCTGTGGACACTAAATATGTACACAGTACACATAAAGTCCCACGGGCACACAAACATACACAGAATTAAATAAATGCACCTTTTACTAAAGAAAGAGGTTTGTACCTCACAGTTTGGGAAGTTGAAGTCCAGGTGGCATGGTGGGTGCTGGCATTGGCTCTGCTGAGGGTTCAATCTACTTACTGTCATGGCAGGTGCCATCATGGTGAATGGCTTCATGCTGAGAATGCCTGGGAGAGGGAAAGCCAGAGAGAGAGAGAGAGAGAGCCGGAAACTTGCTTGAAATGAGCTGCAGCTCTGCAGGAATACCTGGTTGATCTCTTGAAGGTAGCACCTTTGATTACTTAATTGCCCTTCACCAGGCCCCTCCTCTTACGGGCTTCTGGCCACCTCTTACCATCATCCCATCACACGAACTGCAGACTGCATCCAAGCCATAGCCAACATGGAGATGTGTCCATGCAGGAACTAATTTACAAATATTTACATTAACAAAAATGAAGGGGTATTTTTCAATTGATAAATGAATAAATAAGCTGTTTACAGACACACAGTGGAATCATTCTCAATAATACTTTCTTGGAAGAATCGCTTTTTAAAGAGCTCACTGTGACCCTTTCAGAACTACTCTGACATTTTGGTAGTCTCAGAATTACTGAGAGAACATTTCAGAAGCCCTGAGAGCAAGATAATGACAGACTCTAAAGTCAGTGAAGGGCAGGTAGCCCCAAATGCTTCACATTTCCTCCTTCAATTTGTCTCCTTGCTTTCCTCATATGGCTCAGCCCTTTCTGTTATTTCTGCTGTCCTCTGAGGTTTGGTTCTTAGTCTGCTGTGACACAGCTCAATAGTTAAAGATGCCTTCTCAGAAAGGCCTTTGCTCAGCTCAGTCACCCTGCTGATTGGCACGATACTTCATGCCACCCAAAGCAGCAGCAGCAGCAGGACCTTGCAGTGTTGGCAGGACCTTGTCCTTGTGATGTCTCTCCACTTGCAAGCACAAAGCCCAGCATCCAACCATTTGCCTTGATGCTAACCTGGGTTCTATCTTTCATTTTTAGAATGTATTCTTTGAAAGTTGCATGCACATATACTATGTATTCTGTTTGTATCCTCCCTGCTCTCCCCTAATTTCTCCAGAATGCCCCTTTCACCATCCACCATCATGTCCTCCTCCCCCTCCCTCTCTGTCTTCTATTTCTTCTTCTTCTTCTTGTTGGGTTTTTTTTTTTTAACTAACTCACTGAGTCCAGTTAGTGCTGCCCATACATGCATGAGTGTGGGGCCATCCACTGAAGTACAGTCAACCTACCAGGAACAATACTTCAAAAGAAAACTGCCTCTCTCTTTCATAGCAGCCATCAGGTGTCAGCAGCTCCTCATCTAGGGGTGGGGGCTTGTGTGCCCCTCCCCCATCAGGGCTGGAGTGTTGACTGGCTTAATCTTGTGCAGATCTTGTCATCACAGCTGCTGTGAGATCACGAGTGTAACTGATCTGTCATGTCCAGGAGACATTGTTTTGCTCTGGTACTCCCCAACCTCTGGCTCTCACAGTCTTTCTAAACACTCCGTAGATATTTTTCCTTTGTAGGTTGTAAGTCTATATAAACTGCCATCTGCTGCATAAAGACATTGATGAGAACTGAGAGCGGCTCTGACCTATGGGCAGAGAGAGAGGAATTTAGAGAGCAGTTTGATATTACATCCAGTTAGCAAAATAATCATAGTGGTTCACCCCTTGAGGTTTATGAGCACCCCAGCCACATATTCATGACCAGATTCTCGGTGCCAGGTGTGAGTTTCCTCAATAGAGTGAGTCTTAAACTCAAACAGAAAGTAGTTTTCTACCTCATAGCATTCAAAACACCATTGCACCCATGAGCATTGCAGCTTATGGGTGCACTGTATGTGTGCATGTACATACGTACTGAAGTGCTAGAAGAGTGTCTACATCCATATTTTCTGCCCCTGCCTAGCTGGTGAACTTGATGGCTTCCCTTGAGTCATGGGAAATGACACAGAAGAATTCAGAAGAACTAGGGAAACCCGTGTGATTCCACATCTTACTACCCTGATAACCAACACTCACACGTTATCCCGCAGAAACCTCAGTGCTCTGTAAAAGCAGTACCATTCAAAATGGAAATGGGCTTCATACCAAAAGAGGAAAAAAGAGGAATGACCATTTCATTGTTGATCGATCAATCATGAAAGCTTGAATTATAGGCTAGACTTTGTGACATGCGCCTATAATCCTAGACTGAGCTACGTAGCAACAGTCCATTTTTTTTAACTTATGTTTTAATTTGGAAGTGCAGAGTTTTGTGGCCCCTCCACCCTGAGGATGCCTGTGCCTGGCAGCTGACCTGCCTGTCCAGAGCATGGGCTCCTGCTGGGATTGCAACCTGAAGATGCTTCTTTTGAATACATCAAGTTTGATCTTTTTAATTATTTTGGGAATTTGGGCTTTCTCACTGAGATTTTGTCATTTCTATTCTTCTTACAGTGTTTTCAACATTCTGCTGCTCAGTTCCTTATCTACCCAGGGTCCTGCACTTCCCAAAGAAAGTAATGTTCTAAACAATGAAAGAACTCACTGATTCTAAAAACTTCTTAGCAGCTGTCAGTTGCTATTAATAATTTTTATTATGTTGCAAGAAAAGAATGCCCACTCAAAACAAAGCTCGCTTCACAATAATATACCTGGGTTTATCTTTCTGAATATGCCACGTCCAATAGCCAAGGTTACATCTTTTCTGCTTGTTAAACCTTGGCACAGCTCATATTTTATTATTACTGTCGTTGCTGTTTCTAATAATCTTTCTTCTGTATGAACAAAGCAACAGAACTGGTGAGGCATCGAATGAGATTCCAGTTCTTGCTTGTCAAATTAAAATAGAAATTACTTGCTGCATATATGTATCCCAAAGGTTTTACTCCTGGGGCACAAACTCCTCATCTCTATTAAGGCAGATGTATGCTTAGATAACTCCCCTGAATAACCATAAAGGCTTTAAGAAAATAATTAAGAAGGTAATATGGTTTTTAATACAATCTTAACTTCCATAAGATAATTCTTAAATCAATTATTTTCACACATAGAAATGAAATCTGACTTACAAATGTATGATGAGCCTATATATAATCATAAAGATCACATATGATGTAAAGAATAACTTTTGTTTGTTAATGAATGGGTAGTACTGATTGACCATATTTACACTTTAAAATAAGATTTTTGAGGTGTCTCATTTATACAATGGATAAATTAGCATTTAGACTTCAAAAGTAGAGTTTTGCAATTAAAAAAAAAAAAATCATGACATTAGGCATGGTGGCACATGCTTGTAAACCTAACACCTGGGAGGTAGGGCTTGGATCAGAAGTTCAAGGCTAGTCAGGATACATGAAACCATGTTCCCAAGCAAACAAGAACTAGGAAAATAAAAGTAAAAAGGAATGTTTAGAATAAATATTCCAGGGCTGGAGAGATGGCTCAGTGGGTAAGAGCACTGACTGCTCTTCCAGAGGTCCTGAGTTCAATTCCCAGCAACCACATGGTGGCTCACAAGCATCTGTAATGGGATCTGATGCTCTCTTCTGGTGTGCCTGAAGAGAGCAATGGTATACTCATATACATAAAATAGATAAATAAATCTTAAAAAAAATAAGCATTCCAGAAAAAAATTCTCCCTTGAATTCCACTTGCATGATGTATATTATATATGTATATACATATAGAAAAATAGATAACACTTTTGCCTAAAGAGCACATTCATGATTATCCAGTTAATACACATTTTTCAATACAAGGATCCCTATATCTTTTGTTTTTAACACATATTATTAGTTGTCTAAGAACATAAGGAAATGAGGAAGCAATTGCCAATATAACTGTAAAGCACAGTAGTCTACTAAGAAACAAGGAAACCAGAAAAAAGTGCAAATAGCATTTCCCAGGTACAAGAAATAAAGGAAAGGGCTTAGGATGCAAAGCCAGTAATTTAGAATTTTCATTCTCTCTTTCTTTTTCAATACAAGGTTTCTCTATGTAGCTGGCTATCCTGGAACTCACTCTGTAGACCAGGCTAGCCTTGAACTCAGAGATTTGCCAGCCTCTGACTCCCAAGTGTTAGGATTAAAGGCATGTGCCATGACCACCCAGCCTGATTTCAAGTTTTCAGTGGATACATGAATCCCACTTGCAGAGTTCATCTCCTGTGTTCCTGTGGTGGAGCTATCTCTGAAGGTGCTGCTGCTGCTCATACACTCGACTCCTTATACAGCTTCCACAGCATTGCGACCCTAAAGTCAGAGTGGCCAGCTTACCCATGCCATTCTGTGGTGACTGTGTGAATGGACTCATGACTTCTGTAATCCACAGTGATTTGTGGAAGGTTTTTGCTTTAGCTAATCCATGGACCACAGACTTTGGGTCAATAAATGCTTCCTTTCATTTGTTTTATAAGGTCTGTTGGTGTCCTTTCTGTATTGGTTGCCATCCAAGAACTTAAAACTCCCTAATTATGGTTGCTGCAATCATTCTGTCAATCTCTTTATAGCCACCTTGGCGCTGTCCTGCCTCCTCAAGGGTAGCCCATTGACAGGTATCTTGTGTGTCCTTTTTGTTGCTGTTGATCACCTGATTTCAACCCGAGATCAGATGCTCATGTTTAGTGGCCTCCTAGATTTTTTTTCTAATATTAACTTAATTATTTTAAAACTGATAAACGCACTTCAGAGAACAGCATAGTGCAATAGGGAACATTGAAAAGCTTACCCTTCCTAACTATAACTGCCCCCAAGCATCTGTGCTAGAGGAGACACTGGGTTGAAGACCTGAAGCCAGAGGAAGGACTTGACTCTCAGGAAAAGAGTTCACAGATATGACAGTATACCTCCTGCCTTTGTTGTTGTTGTTGTTGTTGTTGGTTTGTTTTGTTTTGTTTTTCATCTTTTCTATGAAACTATAGTGCTGCAGTGGGAAAGATGATAGGAACTAAGAACTTTTCCATCCTC
This sequence comes from Mastomys coucha, assembly GCF_008632895.1. Taxonomy (NCBI): domain Eukaryota; kingdom Metazoa; phylum Chordata; class Mammalia; order Rodentia; family Muridae; genus Mastomys; species Mastomys coucha. The sequence goes on along the minus strand of NW_022196900.1, from coordinate 2,168,027 downwards.
ACTTCCGGCCAAGTTGTGAATAAATCCATTTTCTCTTACCAAATAACATTTCTTAATTTCTTTTGGAATACAGAGTAACTGAGACGTCAGGTATGGGCCTAAGTGTTTTATAATGGTAGCATGTTAACACAAGCAAACACATGCAATGAGCCCTTGAGTTAGCATCTCTCGTGTCCTATTAATGATGGACTTTTAGCCCCTCAGACCAGTCAAGCTCCAGGAACAGAGCAAGGAGAAGGACGAAGGAGATGTGGAGTCAGGGAAGGGGAGGCGATGAGAACACAGGTCCTAAGTCTTGGTCGATTGGAGATTGCCGAAGGTTTCCTTAAAAGGTAAAAGAAGCTTGCCATTCTCTTTCTTTCTTCAATACCATTGGGGAATACTGCTGTGGTTTCTGTCCTGAGAGACAGCAAATATTACTCTCATCCCAGTCATGTCTAAGAGTCTATTGTGTGCAACATCGTTTCTTCCTGCCTTGTTTGTGTTATAAGGTAAAATACACTTACACATGTGTGCACACATGCTCACACACAGATGCACACCACAAGATGTGTATGCTTACACTGTATATATGCATAAAATCCCACTAAGTGTCGATGGAACACTAACAAGCTGATCTCTGGGACTGGGAGATCATAGACAGGGGCAGGAAGAGGCTTTTAATTTCTTGTATTTTTAAATGCCTGTGTGTTGCATATGTTTGCATGTGTCACATGCTACCACTATAAAGCACAGCAGCAATAAACATGCATTCTTATTTAAAACAAGATATTTCTAGTTTTATGAAGGAAACAGCTAGTCTGCAAACTCTTAAAAATCACTTAGCTCTTTAAAAACACAAAAATATTCCCTTGTTTTTGTCAGGATCCCTCGTGTTGACTCCACCCACCTAGCGTCCAAGATTCAACATCCTCTAGGAGAATTGCTTTTTTTCTCCCATTCTCTTTTTTTAGATTTGTTTTTTTATTGGTTATTTTATTCATTTACATTTCAAATGTTGTCCCCTTCCCAATTTCCCAACCACAAGTCTCCCATCCCCTACCCCCTACCCCTGCCTCTATGAGGGTGCTCCCCCGCCCCCACCCACTCTCACCTTACCACCCTCGCATCCCCCTATGATGGGGCATGGAGCCTCCACAGGACCAAGGGCCTCCCCTCCCATTGATGCCAGATAAGGCAATCCTCTGTGACATGTGCAGTTGGAGTCATGGGTTCTTCCATGTGTACTCTTTGGTTGGTGGTTTAGTCCCAGGGAGCTCTGGGGGATCTGGTTAGTTGATATTGTTCTTGGCTTGTATCTGTACCTGTATTGGTTAGGTTCTGGCAGGGCCTCTCATGGGACAACTATACCAGGCTCCTGTCAGCAAGCGCTTCTTGGCATCAGCAATAGTGTCTGGGTTTGTGTCTGCAGATGGGATGGATCCCTAGGTGGGGCGGTCTCTGGATGGGCTTTCCTTCAGTCTCTTTCATATTTTGTCCCTGCATTTCCCTTAGATGGGAACAATTCTGGGTTAAAATTTTTGAGGTGGGTAGGTACCCCCATCCCTCAACAGGGATGTGCCTATCCCCTGGATATGGTCTCTATGGGTTCTATCTCCCCTTTGTTGGATATTTTGGCTAACGTCATCACTGTTGGACTCTGGGAACCTCTTGCTTCCCTGGTATCTGGGACTTTCTGGTGGCTACCCCCAGTTCCCCATCCTCCACTGCTACAAACCTCAATTCAATTTCCTGGTCCTCTGTACTTCTCCTCTGTCTCCTCCCACACCTGATCCACCCCTTACCCTTTCCCTCTCCCTCTTCTTCCTCTCAGGTCCCTTCCTCCCTCTTAATATCCCAGCTATTTTAAAAACAGGTATTGTCATCCTGCTCTTCTGCAGCTTGAGAAACTCATTTAATAATGGAGTAAATAACTGACTTAAATAAATAAGACACAGTGCTACCTTTACATTAAAAGGATTTTCCTCCTTGTAAGACTTCTTATTAATGCCAATACTCAGCTGTTACCATGGCTACGTGCTCATTTGTAGGAAGGAAGATTTGGAGAAGATATTGACACACTTGGAAATCTAGAGACTTCTGGTCTGGGCATGACAATGTCTTGGCTCTGCCTAGTGTCTCCCTACTTGGTACCATTTAATGAATAACACAAAGAAACAAGTACATAAGACATAGAGGTAAGAAACACCCATGACCTGGTACCCTCCCTAAGAGAAACCAAACCAAGAAGCCAGAGGTAGGACAGCGAAGACTTGGGTTAACAGCATAATTGTCTTAGTCAGGGCTTCTATTCCTGCACAAACATCATGACCAAGAAGCAAGTTGGGGAGGAAAGGGTTTATTCAGCTTACTTCCACATTGCTGTTGATCACCAGAGAAAGCCAGGACTGGAACTCAAGCAGGTCAGGAAGCAGGAGCTGATACAGAGGCCATGGAGAGATGTTCCTTACTGGCTTGCTTCCCCTGGCTTGCTCAGCTTGCTTTCTTATAGAACCCAAGACTTCCAGCCCAGGGATGGCACCACCCACAAGGGGCCCTACCCCCTTGATCACTAAGTGAGAAAATGCCCCACAGCTGGATCTCATGGAGGCACTTCCCCAACTGAAGCTCCCTTCTCTATGATAACTGCAGCCTGTGTCAAGTTGACACATAAAACCAGCCAGTACAATAATATAGATTCAACTGCTGGTGAAGAAAGGGATCTTCATATTATACTGTTAATTCCAGGGTTACCTAAGCATTACATAATTGATCTGTTTATGAAGTTTAACCATAGATAATATTTCCATAAACATGGCTTCTGAATGTAGAGAGATATTTATAATTTGAGAGGCAAATGTCTAGGACACTGGATCCCTTACCATATGAATTCTAGTTGCTACAAAATCACTGCTCCAGTGTGGTCCCAAGAGGAAGCAGCATACATACAGAGAGAACAAGCCAGCCAAATGGGAGCTCTTGTCACTCAGACCCAAAGATGGAGCTTTAGTTAGTCTGAGTGCTCCTTTTAAATACTGTATCTTTGTGGGATTTTTTTAATTTAAATAATTTTTATCTTTATTCCTTTATGAAAGTAGAACATGGAAAAAGGAAGACACACAGAGAAAGACTCTGGAGAAGCAGGAGGGGAATGGACTCTCTGATGAAGTTGGCTGGCGTTGTCCAGGCATCCTCTCCAACAGCTGCAGGTCACTAGAGGGACACATCAGCAGGCCTGATTCATGAGCACTTAGATCAACAGTTTTCTCTGTTTTATAGACACGAAGGGAAACATCTTCAAATCCAGACCAACGTGCTCTTCTTGGATTCTCCTAAGGAGGAACACGCACAAGTGAAATTTCTGGATCACAAATCTGTATATTTTCTATTTGAATACATATTGCCAAATTGCCTTCCAGAAAGGTTATACAACATTGCTTTCAACTATAAGGATGACAGTTTTCTGCTGCTGAGTTAGCAAGACTAGATATTTAAATCTATATCATGTGTAAAATATATAAATTATATCCAATACTGTCTTTTGTTATTGTTATTTTTATTTGTTATTTTTTCTTTTTCTCCTTTTATTGTTATTACAACTACAAATTTGAGAATATTAATCCCTCCCCCACTTCCTCTCAGAACTCCTTCCCCTTCCCTAATCATCCAACTTTTTGTCCTCTTTTTTTTCATACCCATCAAGTCTAATTTGTGCTGTCGGCATATATTTGGGTGTGTAGCCTTCCACTGGATCACAGATGACTTACCAGGGATATATCTTTAAAAATAACTGTCTTTCCCTCTCCAACAACTATCAATTGCCAATAGCTCCTCACCTGGGGTGGAAATTCATACTTACACTCCGCCCCCATCCATGTTGGAACTCGGTCTGATTTGTATTTGCATAAGTCTTGGGCATACTGTCACAAGAACTGTGAGTTCTTGTGTGTAGCTGCCCCACTGTCTCCAGAAAAACTCTGTTTCCTTAGAGCCATCCACTAACTCTGCCTTTTCTATTCTTTCCACGCTCTTCTTCTGAAACCATCCTAGGGGGATGTGACGTAGATCTCCCAGTTAGAACTGAACACTGCCTGGTCTTTTATTCTATGTACCTTGACCATTTGCAAGTATCTGTATTGGTCACTGTCTACTGCAAATAGAAATTTCTCCGATGAGGTTTGAGATATGCATGAATCTATGGGTATAACAAGTCATTAGGAGTCAATTTAATATTATGTTCATTTAGAAGAATAATAGTGGTAGACTCTTCTTTAGAGTCTATGACTTGCCTAGCCACAAGTTCTTGGCCCCAACAATGGTGCCAAGCATAGGCACTTGGTCATGCCTATGATATTTAGGCTATGATTGTTGCACCAACTGGAATTTCTTGCCACTTAGTTTTGTAGAGTAAGATTGGTGCCTGTTTTCCCCATCAGACAGTGTGCATTTCACCCTCCAGCACTGTGAAAGCTACCAGGAAGGATGAAGCTACCAGTTCATTACCAGATAGATAAGAACTGCATGTCCTATGACTAAAGGATGTGGAGTCCTCAGCCATGGGATCTCAAAATCAAATTATGGAGGGTAACCAGGAGCGTTGGCAATACCCTGTAACATTTAAGCATCTATGAGATATCACTGATAAACAATTCCAAAGGAAGAAACCCATTCCTGGCACCAAGCCTTTAGTTTGTTTGCCTTTGGTATCTGGTAGGAACATTGTCACTTGAATACAGTTTAAACCATGTAAGTAAGGTGTGTGTGTGCGTGTGTGTGTGTGTGTG
>NW_022196900.1:2146249-2163254 GCF_008632895.1 Mastomys coucha | reverse complement strand
GTGTGTGTGTGTGTGTGAGTGTGAAGCGTTTACAATACTATGCAGTCGGTAGGCTTCCATATGATTTTTTTAAAGGTCTTTAGTGTTATTTGTCCCTCCTCACATTCCCTCTTCTACCCTCCCCTCCCACCTTTCCACTCCGATTTAACCCTTTCTGTTCCATTATTTCTTTTCAGTCTTTATATCTCTATGTTCTATTTCCTATCCCTTGAAAGCCATTTTCCATGGGACTTTGGTAATTTTCTGAATGAAATATACATATCTGAAGATTTAAAATTAGCATCCACAAATGAGAGAAATGATGTGACATTTGTCTTTCTGTGTCTGGATTACGTCACTCAGAATGATTGTTTACAGCTCCGTACAATTTACCTTAATGGCTGGATAATATTCCCTTGTTTAAATCTTTGCTCACTATATATCTGACAGAGGGTGAATAGGTAGAATTTACAAAGAAAAAATAAATATGAAGAAAACAAACAACCCAATTTAAAAGTGGAGCATGGAACTAGAGAGTTCTCAAAAGATGAAATACAAATGGCTAAAAAGCATTTTTAAATTTTTTGAAATCTCTAGCTATCAGAAAAACACAAATTAAAACTACTTTGTATTTTTTTTACCCTAGTCAGAATGGCTAAGATCACAAAAACAAATGATGATAAATGCTGGCGTGGGTGCCAGGGAATTATTTACTGCTAGTGGGAGTGGGTGCATATGGAAATTAATGTGGAGGTTTGTCACAAAATCTAAAAATACATCTACCACATGATCCAAATATATTGCTCTTAAGCATATACCCAACACACTCTGTCCTACTGCAGAGATATTTGCTGCTGCAGTGTCCACTGATGTTCAGTCTAAATGCCCATCAAGTGATAGAATGCAAATGAAAATGTGGTACATTCCACATAATGGAATGGTATTCAGACATTAAGACATTTGTTTTCTTAAGTGAGTTAACAGTTCTCTTGCTGTGGGATTCATTTATTTATTGCTATATAACAATCACAGATAAAATTGTTATTTTAATAGACCTCGTGACACCCATTTCATGGGTAAACACTTGGGCAGGATTCAGCTAGATGACTCTGTTCTCTGTGTGACGTCTGGATGGTATCGAATGAGATGGCCTGGAGGATCCACAGGGCCTTTGCACTAGCTTGGTGTCATGATGAATAGGAGGAAGAATGGAGACAGATCGCCCAATACTTCTCCATGGAGTCTCAGAGCTTCTCTCTGTGACCTCTTAGAACTCCAAGAACCTAATGGGAAAGCTGCCGGTCCTCCTAGAGTGTAAGCTCAGAGCATACATAGTGTAATTTCCATGATTCTAAATTGGACAGTTTTAGGTTGGGGACTATGGTGGTTTGAATGAAAATGGTTCCCAAGCACTCTCACATTTAAATGCTTAGTCCCCAGTTGGTAGAACTGTTCGGGAAGGATTGGGAAGTGTCGTCTGATTGGAGAAAGTGCATCTCTGGAGGTGGGCTCTGAGGTTTCCAAAGCCCACACTTGTGTCTGTCTGCCTGCTGACTGTGAATCCGGGTGTAAAGCTTCTAACTACTGCTCCAGCACCATGATTATCTGCTCCCTACTCTAACGAGCAAAGACTGGTCCTCTAAAACTAAGCAAGCCTTTCCTAATCAATCGCATTCGTCACGATGTCTCTTCACACAACAGAGCAGTAACTAAGGCAGTGATATGGCTCAAGAGCAAGAGAAGAAGCTAGAACAAAGCCCACCCCCAGTAACATACTCCCTCACCAAGGCCAAACCTCTAAAAGGTCCCAGAACTTCCCCAAACAAACTGTGGACAAGCACTCAATGCATGTGTGTATGGGGGACACTTCTCATTTAAACCACCACAGGCATATTTACTATCTTTATCTTGAAGCAGTCTGCAAAGGGTTAACACTCATGTAAGTTTTGAATGGTTTACCCAAAAGCTATCTGGGCTGGGAGATTTCTGGAGGGAATTCCACTTAAACTTTTGTTATTGGTACTCAGATTGGATAGCTAATCTTAAATAGTGATACTAATAGGATGTTCTTCACATTAAGTGTCAAATTGTACTTTGTAGGTACATATACCTGATCTTGGAAAGAACTTGGTAATGAATATTAATATGGGAAAGCAAGTTAGTCAAGAAACATGGGAAGTCAGTACTTTCTATAAAGGCTTATTGTAGACTCAAGAAGTAAAATTTTAAGCCTCACCTCAGTTTTTCATAAGATTCATGAAGATATAAACTCTTTTAAAAAACGTATGTGTGGGCCAGGTGGTGGTGGCCCACACCTTTAATCCCAGCACTTGGGAGGCAGAGGCAGGTGGATTTCTGAGTTCGAGGCCAGCCTGGTCTACAGAGTGAGTTCTAGGACAGCCAGGGATACACAGAGAAACCCTGTCTTGAAAAAAAAAATGTGTGTGTGTGTGTGTGTGTGTGTGTGTGTGTGTGTGTGTGTGTGTGTGTGTGTGTGTAAGAAGATGAGAGCTAGAGAGGTGGCTGAGCAGTCAAGAGCACCTGCCTCCGTTGCAAAGGTTCAGTTCCCGGCACTCACATGAAGGCAAACAACCATCTGTACCTCCAGTTCCGGAGGATCTGATGGCCTCTTCTGACTTCCTCAGGTACCAAGCACACATAGAATGCAGGTAAAACATTCATGCACATAAAATAAAACTACAAAGAAGTGAAGAAAGGAACCTTAAATACTGAGCTGAGTCTTGTCTTGAATGAGCCTCAGAACAACACAAGCCAAGTTAGGGCTCCTTGGAGCATCCCTACCCTGGCAACAAGAGGGCCTGTATATCTGCCAGCCTATATATGAGGAGTGAATGAAAACCAGTTCTCACAGTGTGACTAGGTGTCATGAAAGCTGCAGGGGACTGAACCGCAGGGGCCTGGGAAGAGACCCCAGGTGGGTCCTTTGTTGGGTACTTGGTTCCCTCTCCTCCCTTTATGATCAAGTCAGTCCTCTACACAGGGCCCAGCAGGAAGGCTCTCCTCTTGGTTTCCTATTTCCCTCTCTTTGCTGCTACACACCTAGCTCACATTTCCCCATGCTTTAGCATCCAGGGCCACAGTTTTTTTCCACCACTTAAACTTCTATGGCAACTCACCATGGCATGTCCTCAACTTCCAGAGAGTCTCAAGTGGCAAGGCAAGCTGGAGTCACAGATAGGTCTATCTAAACCCTACGGGACATGTGGTGATCCCATGGCAATAATCGTGTGGGATTAAGAAATGGTTGAGATGGTAGGAGGAGCAAGACTGGGGCAGCCAAGAGGCTTCAGTGGTTTATCAGAAAACAAAAGCCACTTCTCAGAGAAGAATCATCAGTGTATGGCTATGCTCTGAGATTGGATGTATCATGAACTTTAATAAACACTGAGGCAATGTATGTTGAATATTTGAGGTCGCCTGAACTTAAGTGTTCTATTAATCAATCTAATCTACAACATGAAACCAAAAAGTCCTTTATAATTAACGTATAATTAATTTATAATTTATAAGTCATTATAATTTTACAACCACTGTCACAGACAAATCTTAGAACATGTTAAAACTTATTTACTGGGGCTAGAGAGGTTCAGCAGCTTGGATCACTTGTTTTAACCTTGATCCACATTGTTACTGACAGGAACTTGGAATTGCTGGTAAAAACTAGATTAGCAATCTCTAGCCAGAGAGATAAAGTTCACTGAGGCAGGCAAGGGATTGAGAAACAGGAGACCTGAATTTCTATGTTTGATTTCAGGACCTACCTGTCAACCCTGAATTGCATATTTAGACTTTACTATCAAAAAATAAATATCTTGTTTAACACAGAGTTATGTTGAGCCAGTCTGTTCTAACAGTCAAAATGTGAAATTACTAACATACAGGTTGGCTCTGTGGGAAAATGGATAAAATGTGAGTCTCTAAATGATAAATACAATTCCACAATTGCATAGTGAGTTCCAGGCTAGCCTGAATTATATGAGACTCTGTCACACACACACTATCACACACACACACACACACACACACACACACACTGTGTGTGTTTGTGTTTATATATATATACATATATATACATATATGTATATATATATTAAGGAGTAAAGAATTTAGCTCAACAGTAGGGTGTTTATGTAGCACGCTAAAGGCCTTGGGTTCAGTCTTAGCATCAAAAATAAATAAATAAAGACAAAAGACTATGTGTTATGTGTGTGTACATACATACAATAAAAAAGTCATCTGTTGGCAAACGTGCTTCATTATTATAACTTGCATTGGGAAGTAACTCAGTACACATTTTAGATATATAAAGTGAACTTGGCCATCTAGGCTTAACTAACAGAAGCAAGTCATCTTCAGCGGCAATGTCCCTGGGAACTTTTTCATGGAGCTAAGAATTCTCTGTACAGTAGAATCCTCTCAATGGGCTTTAAAGTCCCTTCATTTTACCAATAAGGACTCTGAGACTTAATGAGGCTGAGTTCCTTGCCCCAGTGTGCAGGTAACAACAGAACCTGGGGTTCGGTTCCTGAGCCCAGAGCCCAGAGCCCAGGTGTGTCACTACGTTACCCTACCCCTATAATTAGACCTAACTATTCCTTATGATACTTACAAGAATGTCTTGGTCATGGCTGATTACCACAAGTCTCTGCAATCCCTCTCTGACTAGGAAGGGATGGTTACACTGTAAGATGAATAAGCCACTCTTCCTAATGCACTCCCTGGGTTAGCGTGACATGTGGAGCAATCATTGTGACTCACTCAGGGAACACAGGGAGAATGCAGCGAACGTCAAAGCACATCTGCCAAATGCCTAGAAGCAGAGAAGCAGCCATCAAGAACCTGTGACCCAGCAATGCTGAACAGTGTGATCCCCAGCTCTAAGGACCCAGTCTCCTGAGGCTGGCAGGCAGCACTATCCAAGGGAGGCCAGGCTCCAAGATCGACTGTTTCCTGCCCATTGCTCTTCGCAGAGGCATATCAAAGAGCTGGTGGACTCTGAACACTAGTTGGGTTTTTCTTTTTCTGGCAACAAAATTAAACCCTCGCCCCGGGGATTTATCCCGTCTTTTGCTGATCTTGGTGTGAACGGCACAGCTAAATCCCTGCACACAGCACCAACGGTCTCCTGGGTGCTCCTTAAAACGTGGCTCAGCACAAGTGGAAAACATCAAGTCTTGTTGAAGTCAACACACAGAACTAATCTCTCGGGAGTAATGAAAGAATTAGCCTCACATTGTAAGATGACTGCAGAGGTCGGCAGAGTCAGGGGTGGTCTCCCAGCTGCTCGGAGAAGGAGGTGTCTTGGGAGAGGATGCCGTGTGTCTGGAACCCATTTTAATACTGCTAATAAGCTTGTGAGACTGTGTGATGGTACAGGCGACTTGGAAGTTGTTTTCAAAGTCTGTGTCATGTATGACATTTTTAACCTGAAGTTGTTTGCCTTCGGTGCTCTTTTATGTTGGGAAGGTAAAATCTTACATGGCTCTGTCTCTCTCTCTTTTTTTTTTTTTTTGGAATCTCTTGGAAACGAGTATAGAATTTAAATAAATGCCAAGTGGGAAGCTACTTTGATTTTTTAAATATGTATTTATTTTTTATTTGTTTGTTTGTTTGTTTATTTATTTATTGTGTGGGGTGCATGGAATTATATGGGGGTCGGAGGACAGCTACCAGGTGTGGTTCTCTCCTTCACCTTCATGTTCCTGCTGAAAAATATACTTTGTAAGTGTCTGAAAATCCCTTAAGGAAGACCCCAGACCCAGATAGTATGCAAAGATAAAAGAACACTTATTTTGCTGAAACAACCAGCATGTGGGGGGTCAACCATTCTTCCAAACGGCAATCCTAAGCAAAGGCACCCAGGCCTTCTTAAAGGGAATTAGGGGGATTTCCTAGAAGGTTCAGCTAATCTGAAATTTCATTGGTGGGTGCTAGGGGAGTCACAGTTGGTCAGTGGCTTGCATGAATGTTCAACCATAGGATGAGATAGGGCTGCCCAGAACAGATGGTCCATCCTGAGATGTTTTTCCATGCTTGTGGTTAGCCCCAGGCTGTTCTTTGGGAGGGACTTTTTTTTTTCTTTTAGATATTTTCTTTATTTACATGTAAATTTCTCCATTCCCAGTTTCCCCTCCAAAACACAAAGAAACAAACAAAAACAACAAAAACAAACCCCTGTTGCCTCCCACTTCCCCATGCCTGCCACCCCGCCCTCTCCCACTTTCTGGCCCTGGCATTCCCCTACACTGGGGCACAGAACCTTCACAGGGCCAAGGTCCTCTCCTCCTATTGATGATCGAATTTGCAATCCTCTACTATACACATGGTGCCTGAACAATCAGACCCCTCCATGTGCAGTCTTTGGTTGGTGGTTGAGACCCTGGGAGCTCTGAGGGTACTACTTAGTTGGGAGGGACTTTTATGACCTAGTGCCTGGGTTTTATGCTCTGTTCCTGGAGCTGGCACCTTATGGCCTTCGTTTCCAAATCAGGCCTGGTCCTTAAATGGGGACAAATGGGCTTTGTGTCATCTTTTCAACTTCAGGTTAGCTAGCCTGTGAGTTTCTGTCAGGGTCTCCTGCCTCTGCCTCCCATCTCCCAACAGGACAGATGCATGCCACCAAGTGTAGTTTTTAAGTGGGTTCTGGGATAGAATCCCAGGCCTCACACCTTCCCAGTCCACCTCAGTGTTTAAAGTCAGAATAAATCAAGAGTCTTGGTTTACTCCGGGGTTAATTCCGTTTTTCCTTTAACCTTCAGCTTCGTGCTCCCCCTACCCCTAAGAGTAACTCATGAACTACCTGCTTGAAAAACCAGTAGCAGTTCTGAGTTCACCACTCAGGACTCCATTGTTCTTAAAGTCTGAGGCAAATAAAGTCAGTCAGAGAGCATTTCTACCACAGAACCCAAGAAAAGGAACATGGTACTGTTTTAAATCCTCAGTCCCCGCCTAGCGTACCCAGCCCGCAACCCTGAACTTTCCAGTCCAGGAGCTGGGCTGCCCTGCCCCCAGAGGCTCCTCCCTATATTATCCAGACATTTTGCTCTCTCTCTCTCTCTCTCTCTCTCTCTCTCTCTCTCTCTCTCTTTCTCTCTCTCTCCTTAACCTCTGCGCTTGAGCCCTTTTCTCTCTTTCTCCTTCCCATACCCCTACTTTATCCCCCTTCTCAATGGTGACTTCCCTGGCCTCGGTCCTTGGAGCCAGTGAACTCACCCACCTAAGAACAACTTCCTCTAAATCCCTGCCTTTAGTATAATCTAATCTGGTTTGAATTGGCTCATTTCACCAGCGAAGAAGTAACCTATCCATGATCAAGAGTCAAAGAAGAAACTCTAGGTACAAACGTTTAAGAAGTCGCTCTCAACCTGCTGACCACACCTGCTGCCCAAAGAGACCTAAGGAGAAACAAGGCTTCTCCACTTCTCTTCTGTTACTGGATGTGGAGAGAAACAATCTTGGGAGCCAAGAGGTTGAAGAAGCAACCATGCACAGGGAGAGCACAGGAGCTCTCTGGGCCACTGCCGGTCCCTGCTGAGCCAAGAGGGGTGACAGGATGGGCCATTCTCCAAGGCACTGGCCCAGCTCAGGGACCCAACGAAAGAGAAAGCAAGCGTAGGATAAGGGAATACCTCCCCAGCCTGGGAAGGCAGATGCTAAGGCGAGCTGTGAGCATCCTGGCAGGTATTCTGGAAGAGCTCCCTTCTTCCTCCCTCCTGTGCTCGGGCTACAGAAGCCGCTTTTTGATAGCCCTGGGGTTTCCTATACGTGATGATTTCTAAAGAGAGGGTTCAAGAGGGGCTATAGAAGACTAGAGAAAGCCTAAGCTTGCACCGCACTGCCCAGATTCCACGTAAGCAAAGTGAAAATAAATTCTGTCAACTGTGTGAACAGGCTAGAGAAGGAGAGCATGGGGAAAAACACTGGCAAGAGAAAAACCTCCCCAAAAAACAAAACAAAACAAAACAGAATGGCTCTCCCAGATTGCCTTGTGCTAAAGGAAAGAGTAACGGACACAAGATTTCAATAAAACGAAAACATAAATACAAAATGCTAAAGAAAGCAATTGCAAATAGAAAGAAACCAACCACAATCAACGGTGCTGACAGCTAACAAATGAATTTTAAAGGGGACACCTAAAAACTGCTGGAGACAGATGGCAGAAAGTTTAAGGTTTATAATAGAGAGCAAGCCGAGCAGTGATGGCGCACGCCTTTAATCCCAGCACTTGAGAGGCAGAGGCAGGCGGATTTCTGAATTCAAAGCCAGCTTGGTCTACAGAGTGAGTTCCAGGACAGCCAGGGCTACAAAGAGAACTCTGTCTCGGAAAAAACAAACAAAAATAAATAAATAAAATAAAAGGGAGCGAATACACTGTTCAGACCAGGACAACACAAAGTCCAATCACTGCTGTGTAAGCAGTGTTCAGCAGAAACCTGACATCTTTGGAAATGCTGTGAAGGGACAGTTTCCTGAAGTGAAAAGCAAAACCTGTTCTCGAAAGAGCACACCGCTTAGCTGAGCCTGTTTTTACATTAAACAATAGACATTGATTAATGCATTCAACTAGAGAGATAAAGAAGAGTGTTCTCTGGCATCTGTGCAGAAAATGCTAACCACCTCCAGGTGGAGAAGCAGGCGGGGCCCTGGCTTTCCACAAAACCCAGGTGAACAGACCGCTGAGCTTTGGTGGGAGGGAAGCAGGACTGACTAACATTATAGGATGCCAAACTGGCATGCAGACCGGAAGGCTAGAGACAGACCTTTCTGAACTTAACGAGAAAATAAGTAGAAGACAAAAGAGACAGTTGGGGGAGGAAGAGAGAAAGAAAAGGAAATAGACCACACACACGTGCACGGACGCACGCACGCACGCACGCACGCACGCACGCACGCACGCACGCCCATATGCAAGCACATTTCTGACAGAATCAAGAGAGTCAACTCGTCGATCATTTCCAGATATTGCCCAGAAATAGATTTTCCAATTCAAGAAGACTCCTCACCAATTTTGGCAGAATTAAGATACAGGAAACACGCAAACATTGAAGGGGGTAAAGAAAAAAAAAACCCACCAGAGACAAACTTTAAAGTTTCCTAAACTCCACGGCATCATCAGTAACAGTAACAGTAATAACAAGCACTGCCTGGAGTGGCGGCACATGCCAGTAATTCCAACGCCCAGGAGGCTGGGACAAGAAGGCCACAAATTCAAGGCCAGCCTGGGGTACATAGCAAGAGATGAACAATTTTCCCTAAAGGACTGAGAAAAAACCTAATCACATAAATGCTGTGCGCAGACCCTGCTGCGGCTCGAGAGCTGGAGCATGTGCTCTTCTTGCATCCTTGTCCCTTGATAGCAGCCCTGGGCAATGTGGTTTGTTTTGTTCAACTCCAGCTCATTTTAGCTTCATCTGCCACTGTGGTCTGTCAGATTGAAGTATGTATGGCTTGAAGCTAAATATTTCCCAGCAAATTGTTCTTTAAATGATACAGCACTGTGTCAAGGGCCACAGACATGCATTAGAATCCCGCTTCAGTTCTGTGACTCGTCTTTGCGGCTGTTACTGTGAACATGAGGGGTCACACGTGCCATGCCATCTGAGTGGCGATTGGAGTACACCTGTGGAATCTGTCCTTCTTTCTACCTTTAAGTGGGTTTCAGGCTTCGAACTCAGGCAGCCAGGTTTTGAGAGCAAGTGCCTTCAACCAGTGATCCATTTTGTCAACTCTCAGTTTGTGATAGTTTATGGACCTATGTTTAATCTTTCTAAGTTTTATTTATTTATTTTTTCCTTCTAGATTAGGGGTTCTTTGAGGTAAAATGACTAACACCATTTTACTTAGGGATGTTTGCATTTTTACATAAGAAATAGCAACAAAGCTTTCATACCTACAACTATCCTTGCTTCTTTAGGAGGGGCTCTTTCTTATTGTGTGGGGCTTCGTGGTGAATTAGAGTTTGCACGTTTGAGTTGGGTTTGGAGAATCGGCTACATTAATTACACATGAGGCCTGGAGGAGTTGGGTGCTAGAGATGATTTGACGCTTTCTTCTGACCTCCTTGGACCACAGGCAATCCCAGGGTGCACAAACAGATACGCAAGCAAAAGCTTACACATATAAAATAAAATGTCTTTAAAAGGGGAAGGAAGAGAAAAATTGGAAGGAGGGGTTTGCAGGGTGAGAATCTAGGAGAGGAGTGGTGTGCAGTTACAAGATGTTCTTGAGAGAAGCCCTGGCTGGCGCACAGTCAAGGGGAGACTTTTGAAGGTGAGAAGGTAGGATGTGGTGTCTGCCCTTTCTTCTGCTTGTGTGATGTAACTTCCCTTCCTGGCCTTTCAGGGCACACAGACTCCTCTGTGAACTTGATGTTACTCACTATGCTGGGCTGGGGCTGAATCTGGCAGGGCACTGAGGGCTACAGCATCCCTAAAGATGCAGTGAGGTGGAGAGTCCCCACAGATGCAGCAGAGTCAGATGCACAGAGGAGACAGCTCCTGGCTCTGTGGATTTCCAACAATTCTCTGCATGGTACCCTAACGTGGGGATAAGGAGGTGGAGAAGCCACCTGGTGATGTTTTCCAAAGTCTTCCCTGCTGGACCACCTCATCCTCCGTCAAGCCGGATGTGCTTTACTATGTCCATTCTGTTCACCGTTTCAAGGTCTCTGACCAAAAATACTGGCAAGGATGCTTTGAGTCCCCCTTCCTACAGCTTCTTGATCAGTCTTCCCCAGAGATGATGTTTCTACTGGATAGCTATCTCTACTCCTGGGAACTTTGCTTTTTTGCCTGTTTCTGGGCTCTCCATGACACTACCTTTCTCCTTTAGGCGCCAGCCCCCTTGGGTTACCAGGAGTGTATAGTATTTTACAGGTTCAGAGAACACTTCCTGCTGGTCTCCATCTCAGGTCATGGTTCCATCATCTTCCTAGTAACCACAATCTATGATCCAACACTGTTGTTTGCCCGACCTGGGGTTTATTATCCAAGAAAACTAGAGGCAAATTGCAACTCTTTGGACCACAGAGGGGATCTCTGACAGCCTTTCAGGGGTACCTCGTCTGTGAGACTTGACAATTCTGCTGTGATCCCCCTGACTACATAATAAGTGGCACTCATTGTTGGATATGTGTCTGTTACAAGCTGGCCCTCTGTGAGCCTGGATTCCCCTCTTAACCTGTCTCCTTCTGTACACTCAGGCTATCTTGCCACACTTAGATCCCTTGTTACTATGTTGAAGCAGGCTATATTTCTGTCCCAGCCTCATGATTGATTCATTTTGTCTCCAAGTTCTTATCTTTCTAGGTTGACCTCCGACGGTTGCTGTCAATGATACAGTGCATGGACTGCTTATAGCAACATGTGCTCTCTCTAGTGAGCAAACCATTTAGTGTCTCTGCATTGGCTTGGGCATAGCACTAACATACTGTGCATCCTCTGTCCTCACTGAGTGGTTCAGGGATCTCAGAAATAGCCTGCTAGTTCAGGCTATTTTTCCATGAGCACCCAAGAAATCCCAATCACTGGATATTAAGGACCATTGACTAGGCTGGGCTTACTTAGGACTCAAATGATATATACAAACTATGCTCTTAACACCTCCCCACTGACACTTAGATCAGCAGTTCTCCACTGTGGGTCGTGACCCCTTTGGGGGTCGATCAATCCTTTCAGAGGATATCAGGTATCCTGCCTATCAGATATTTTCATTACGATTCTCAACAGTAGCCAAATTACAATTAGGGTGTAGCAACAAGGCAGTGGAGGAAAACTGCTAACTGGCTTGTGCTTCATGGCATATTCAACCTACTTTCTTACACAACTCAGAACCACACACAGTTAGCTGAGCACTCTGACATCAAACAAACAAACAAACAAAAAGTTCCCAGATGGAGTTGCCTACAAGAAACCTAATAAAAGGGTTTCCTCAACTAAAATTCCTCTTTCTTGATAACTCTAGCTTGTATCAAGTTAACAGAACAATATCATACCAGCCAGCACCCCCACCTCTCTAGCTTGGTGAAACAGGAAGTTGATTTGGATTGCTTACAGGAACATGGTTGACTCAGGCAGGTAAATCATTAGGAAGCTCAACCTCAGTGTGGGGTCTGCTCAAGAAGGTCTGCACGACTCCAGGTCCTGCCCAGTTTACAGGCAGCTCCTCCAATGATGCTCCTCTGCCTCAGCACCCGTTTACTGCTCATGTGACCCCGGGCCTGCTGAGTTCTTATAAACTTTCATG
The DNA here is from genome assembly GCF_008632895.1 of Mastomys coucha. Taxonomy (NCBI): domain Eukaryota; kingdom Metazoa; phylum Chordata; class Mammalia; order Rodentia; family Muridae; genus Mastomys; species Mastomys coucha. The sequence goes on along the minus strand of NW_022196900.1, from coordinate 2,151,011 downwards.
CGTGTACCACAGGTCTCCCCTCTTAGGTCTAGGAGGAGATGGGTTTTCCATCAGGAGGAACTAGCTACACAATAGGCATCATTACTGCTTCTTACATCTTTACACCAGGGCTATTGACACTGCTTCCTTGACATAACCATGATAATATAATATTTATGCTAGTGTTAATAATATTTGGATTAATTTATTTGAACAGAAGTAATAAACAATCTGGATACTTCCAGGGTTTCCGGAATAATAGTAGACTCTTAGATCTCGATGAGATCTTGAAGGTCAGTCATTCGGTCACTGAATAATCCAGACACAATGAATTCAATGAATAACACTCATTGTCATTTTATATTTGATTCTAGCAGTATTTTTAGTTTCGTGTCTTAGGGCTTTGAATAATTGACCGATAATTCCATCCTCTATCATTTTGCTTCATGGCTATTGATTGGTTTCTTCGGTAAAGATGTCATTCTCTTCCTCTTTCATATAGCTGGCACAGGCTTGGTACTGATGTCTTGGAATCTCTCCGGCTTCTGGAAGTTTCCCCTCCTTATCCGCTCAGGTCATTTTTCAGTTGATAGCTTGAGTTCGATGTAGCCTTTACTGCCTGAGAGGGACGCTAGCCGTCGTTGTCTCCTCGAACCTTAGTCACAGTCTCTTAGTGAGTCTGCTTTGTTGGTTTGGAAGTTCTCTTCCTGTAGTGCAGTCTGGAAACTTGCTCCAGTGCAGAACCAAGGTAGCTGGGGCCTCACATCCTTCCTCACATCTCTATCCTGTATCACGAACCCACGTTGCCTATTATCTGATGTCCTTAAGCCATTGATCCGAGTATTTTTGCTCCGTTTCTAGTTCTTTAAAAAGGAAAGGTGAATCCAGTCCTTCATCGTGGCCGGTGGTGGGAGAACTTACCCATCAGCTGAACCAACCCTAATTTCTTGACTCTGTACCCTTTCCTCTAACTCCCAACACAGGCAAAAAATGCAAGAGAATTATGCAACTGCTTCTGGACTTGAGTGTCTGTGGGTAGGAAACACGTGGCTCCCATGGTTTTGTGAGAAGAATGGCAGGTGTTCTCAGTAAGCTATCCAGGGTCATTTACTTGGCTTTGGACTAACCAGAATGCAGTGTTCTGATTTCTCCATTAACAGTTGTTGATATTTTAGAACTGCTGAGTGATGTGGAATGTAAGGTAGGGGTTCCATTTAAGTATGTGAATGAAGGATCCTGGGGGGTGGTAGGAGTAGATCCTCTTGTGTGGATCTCCTTCGTTGCCTAGAGCAAACCAATGTTACTGTCACATTTGCCCGTGGGATGGTGAGAGCAGAGATGACAGGAGCTGCATCCCTGGTTTCCCTGGAGCAAGTCAAGGATTGGAGAAAGAACATAAGATGGGCCTATTCTCCAGTTCGTCAACTTTCTCCCTGTGTTACCAGATAAAAGCCCTTGTACAACTGCAGGCATATGCTTTGTGTTTGTACTATCCTGAGAGCTGACTAGCTAGCTAGCCAAGGATGCTCTGTGACATCTGAGTGTTAGGATTGCCCACAGGCACCATGGTTGCCTGGCTTTGTCCTTGTGTTCTAAAGACCCAAACTCTGGCAAGTGAGCCATCACTGAGCCATCCCCCCAGTTCAAATCCCCCTGTTCCTGTTACGAGCCAACACCTGAGACCCAAGACACCACCTGTACGATGGATGCATAGACGGAGGGACATCGTGTCCCTCTTCTGCCTCATCAGCAGTTGTGGGTTTGCCTTATGATAGCAAATGAGGCAACACGTATTACATTCTGGGTTTGAAGCTTTTATTATAATTACATTTTAGTTACAGGGAGCATTTTAATTGGGCGATTGGACTTATTTGGAGTTGACAGAATCCATATAACCTAGCAGATTACATTAGGAATTTCAAAATACGTTATCTCAAAATAGAGTTTAGAAAAAAGATGGGGAGGAGAATCTGTGTTGGATTTAAAATCCACTTTGAGCAAGGGAAATTTCCAGCTTGCACCGCCTTCTGAGTCCCTGCTGCTGACACTGCACTTTGGGCGACAGGCTGTCATTTCAGGGCAGTTTTTTTTTTTTTTTTTTTTTTTTTTTTTTTTTATTTTAAATGATTTGTTTAAAATGAAATACTATTCTCTTTTAAGAAAACTTTAGACTGAATTATTTTATCAAAACATTTTCCATGTCATGCTAAAAGATTACATTTACCACATCAATGGTGTTTTAGGAAAACCAGCTACAATTGGTAACGAAGCGCCCTAAATTCTCAAAAAGGCAGGAAGGAGGGTTGCCGCTCATCAGAAAGCCTTACCGCTCCCTGGAATTTGGGACGCTTTTAAACAGCGCCACCTAGTGGAATTCTCTAACTATAAACGCACCGCAGCCCCCTAGCCTTGAGTCTTTGAATAGCAAGTTTAGCTGGGTGTGACGGCACATGTAATCCCAGGCCTAGGGAGGCTAAGGCAGGAGGATAGACTACACAGACAGACTCTGTGTTTCAAAACAAGTAAATAAAAGGATTGGGGGAGGTTGGGGATGTAGCTCAGGGAACGGCAGGTGTTTAGCACGTCCAAGGCCTTGGTTTGGATTCTTTGGGGGAAGGTAGCAAATTAATCGTTCGGGATGTCACTCAACCTACTGATAAATGCATCCATTTGCCAGATTCTCCTGCAATTGCTCAGGGATCTGGGGTTGAAGTTGGATAAAGTGGAATATGGATAGAACCTGGCTTCTAAAATATCCTCCATATTTCCCTCACCTTTCCCAAATCCCTGTCTGATAACCGTCATTATCCAGTCAGACCTTAGGAGCTTTAACTATCCACAGCCTACTACCCTCCTATTCTAGCCCCACGACCTTCAAGGGACTGTGATGTGGACACAGAACACTCGTTCTTACCGTAAACTAGAGGTTTGGTGTTGACTTGTTAACTGTACTGATGAGTATGGAAGAGAGGAAAGTGAAAGCAAAGGGAGAGACGTACATGAGAGAACAGACTTTTCCTTCAGAAAGATGCCTGGGTTCTCTGACCCATTTGTGCGGGTCTCGGAGTAAGCACGCGGTTGACAAACATCGAAACATCAGCAACACGGCTGGAAAGCATAACCACAAACGCACTCTGGCAGTGTGAGTTTGGGAGCCAGACCATCAGGCTGTGATGGAGGTGATGAATCTTGGGTAGAAACGCTTCCTGCAGCTTTAGTCATGAGGAGTTCCGGTGAGGCGCCTGCGCTGTAGGGTGTTTAGGAGGGGGCCTGTCGGCTTTCACAGCGGCATCTCGCCTTCTTTCAAGACACTCTGATGCCTCATGCTGCCAATCCTGCTTCCACACTAATTAAAGTTCTTAATAATCTCCATTCCAAGATGGCCCGGAATATATGATGTATGAATATTTCCATTATAGGCAGGGTACAACAACATGTGACATTAGTAAAGAGTTCTCAACTGAGCTATTTGTGGGGCCCCACTCAGCACACATTCAACACCTACGGAAGTCCTTAGATGAACACAGGGAGAAGAAACTAGTGGGTTACAGAGGACAGAGTCTGCAGAGGAAGTTGACAGAAAGTTTTTTGTTTTTTGTTTTTTGGGATTTTTTTGTTTTGTTTTTGGTTACAGGAGGAAGGGAATGAGCCATTGGCTCTGTGGGGGAAGGGGATGATGGAAGAATTGAACGGTTTAGCCCAGATGGAGACAGGATAACAAGAGCTCTGAAAACCATCACTGAGAACTGAATTTAAAGCTAAGTCAGGGCTCCAGATCAGTTAAGTAGGCAGACATGCTGGATCGAGCCAAACACTGCTCTGATAGCTGCAATCTTCAATTCTTCCCCAAAGCACACTTGAGATGGCCGGAGATAGGACGGCACACCCTGCTTCTAAATAGAAACAGAGATTGTGGGAAGTGCCTCTCCGTACTGTGTCCTTGTGTGTCCTTTCTTATCAGACTGTTGATAAAAGGATTAGTTTACATTAATAAGGATTAATGTAAACAGTGTGGTTCTCAAGCCTCCTAATGCTGCGACCCTTTAATACAGTCCCTCATGTTGTGGCAACCCCAATCATAAAATTATTTTTGTTGCTACTTAATAACTGTAATTTTGCTACTCTTATGAATGGTAATGTAGATGTTTTTGGCGACAGGGTTACCAAGAGGTCATGACCCACAGGTTGAGAACCACTGCTCTAGATCCTTCTCTGTCTTTTTTAACATTATATTCCCATTTCTACTGTGGATCCCTCTCCTACATAGCTAACCTCCACTCCTTGTGCAGCCCCAGTTTTGGATATATAGCTCTGGTACTCCTGCTCATTGCAAGTACTTACAAGGCTCCCACACAAACTCTGCATGTTTGAGGCGGGGTGGACTGTGAGTCATTTAAGTCTGTATTGGAACAATAAGACAACGTCTCCTCCCTGGTAAGTCATAGAATGATATGTGTGGATGGTGGGGAAAAAGTTGATAAGCAGACGTGCTGGATCTAGGTCTTATGAAACAAGCTTAGATCCTACATACTTAGGAGGACTGAGGCAGGAGGATCACAGGTTCAGGGTTACTCTAGCTATTTTAGAGTGACTTCAGGGCCAGCCTGGAGAGCTTAGTGAAAACTTGTCTCAAAATAAAAAGTAAAAAGAGGGAGGGAGATAAAAATCCAGTGATAGAACATTTGCCACCATAACTGAGAATCTGAGCTCTAGGCTCTGTGTGTGTGTGTGTGTGTGTGTGTGTGTCTGTGTGTGTGTGTGTCTGTGTGTGTGTGTGTCTGTG
>NW_022196900.1:2143314-2145733 GCF_008632895.1 Mastomys coucha | reverse complement strand
TATGTGTGTGTGTCTGTGTGTGTGTGTGTGTGTGTCTGTGTGTGTGTGTGTCCCAGAAACAAGTTCCAAATCCAGGTGTGGTGGCACACACCTTTAATCTGGGCCACATTTTCTGCTAGAGACCTAGAAAAGGACATTAGGACATTGGAAGACGGAAGATTCTGTCTTCTTCGCCTGCCTTGTGGGACTAAGCAACTGCTAGATCCTTGGACTTCCATTCATAGCTGCTGGCCATTGTTGGGGAGTTAGACAACAGATGTAAATCATCAACAAATTCCCTTACTATATAGAGATTACCCATAAGTTCTGTGACTCTAGAGAACCCTGACTAATACACTCTGTCTCTCTGTCTCTCTTTACACACACACACACACACACAGAGAGAGAGAAAGAGAGACAGAGAGAGAGAGAGAGAGAAAGAGAGAGAGAGAGAGAGAGAGAGGCACCATGGTAATCCTAGCACTTGGGAGACTGAGGTGAGAGAACCCAAGTCCAGGGCCAGCCTGGATTCTATGACAAAAACCCTCTTGAAAACAGAACAGGGGCCAGGCAGTGGTGGTGCACACCTTTAATCCCAGCACTTGGGAGGCAGAGGCAGGCAGATTTCTGAGTTCAAGGCCAGCCTGGTCTACAGAGTGAGTTCCAGGACAGCCAGGACTTCACAGAGAAACCCTGTCTTGAAAAACCAAAAAAAAAAAAAAAAAAAAAAAAAAAAAAAGATTTAAAAAAAATCAGAGGGGCTGGAGAGATGGATCAGTGGCTAAGCACACTGACTGCTCTCAGAGCACAGACTGCTCTCAGAGGTCCTGAGTTCAATTCCCAGCAACCACATGGTGGCTCACAAGCATCTGTAATGGGATCTGATGCCCTCTTCTGGTGTGTCTGAAGATAGAAACAGGGTACTCACATACATACAATAAATAAATCTTAAAAAGAAAAAAATCAGAGAAAGTCCTACTGGCTGTGAGAATTTGGGGGATTTTGTTATCGAGACATTTCGTCTGTGAATGAGACAGACCATGTGAGCCCTACATTAGTGTGTTGCTTCTCAAAAGTAGAGCCTGTGAGGAGGAGGACAGACAAAAGTGATCCGCAGGGAGCCGGAGAGACTATTCAGCAGTTATGAGCACTGGTTGCTCTGCCAGAGGACCCAGGTTTGATTTCCAGCACTCACAGTGGCTCCCGAGCATCAATAACTCCAGGGTATCTGATGCCCTCTTCTGGCCTCTGAGGGCACTACACACATATGGTGGTACAAGGAAGTACACACAGACACAGTACCCATACACATAAAATAAAAATAAAATATAAAATAAAATAAAATAATAAAAGTGAGCCTCTGTTTCCAGGCTGTCACAGTGAAGAACACAGGTGAGTGAGGCACTGACTTCCTCTGAAAGGCATCAGAAGATGGACTGATCCCAGCCACAGCAAAGACTATTGAAGGGTATGTTCCATTAAGTCACATGTGGTCCAGAAGACCTTGTGACTCCTGCTTTTCAGTTATGCAAAGTCCCTGACCTAGCATCTATACTTAGTCATACCCAAGAGCTGTAGAAAACGTGCAGGAATTTGGCTTCTTCATATTCTCATTTAATAAACGAAAAAGAACCCAGGTGGCACAGCATGGGCCTGCCATCCTGTAACTCAGGGAGCTGAGATAGAGACTTCTCTTAAGCTTGGGATCTTGAGGTCAGTGGGAAATTTAGGGAGACTCTTTCAACAAATGACCCAAAGCAAGAGACTGAAGAGCTGGCTCAGTGGTTAAGAGTGCGCTGCTTCCAGAGGACCCTGGTTCCATTGCTAACATCCACAAGATGGCTCACAGCCATCAGTTCTAGAGGATCTGATGCTATTTTCTGATCCATTCAGGCACTAGGCATACACATGGGGCATGAGCGTGCAGACAGAACACCCATACACATAAACGAAACAAAGCAAGCCAAATCAAGAAAAAACAAACAAAAGGAATAAAAAGGCCTCTTTCTCCTTAGTTTAAAAGGTTTTATTCTGAAGACATATCACATTTGTTCCTAAGTGGTCTGATATGGTGTAAAAGAAAGGATATTTTCTGAGTCTAATTTTATCTTTTTAATTTTTAGATTTATTTAATTTTTGTGCATGAGTGTTTTTGTCAACATGTATGCATGGCTACCCCATGCATGTCTGGTACCTAAGGAGGTCAGAAAAGGGTGTTGACTCCTTCGGGACTGTGGATATAAATAGCAAGCCACCACACTGGTGCTGGGAATAGAACCCAGGTCCTCTGCAAGAGCAACATGCCAACTGAGCCAACTCTCTAGCCCCTCTAACTCTAGGTCTTTAAACCAGTAGTCTCAGCCAAGTATGGTAGCACACACTTCTAACTCCAGAACTTGGCAGGCTGAGGCTTGAGGATGCTGAAATCCAGACACACACA
>NW_022196900.1:2141251-2142781 GCF_008632895.1 Mastomys coucha | reverse complement strand
ACACACACACACACACACACACACACACACACACACACACAAAATAAGACTTTACTAGGACTGTCTGCACAATGTTTTCAGTGACTAAGTGCCCCGTGTAATCAATGAGTAAAATATTCCTTCCCTTAAACATGCAAAGTAACATCAATGGCTACAGCAATGCCAGTAAGCACTATTATAATTCCGCTGAAAATAATCATTAAGGAAAGAGTTTTATCGAGACTTACTTCAAATTTTCCAGGTAGGTAAGTAATGAGGGTGGTTGTGGTGTTAGCTGAAGTGGGTAGAACCTATCCACACATGTGTGTGCATATGTATGTATGTGCATGTGTGTACATAAGTAAGCAAGTATGAAATGAATGATTCATATTTTAACTAACTTGATTCTCTTCTTATGCGTTATCTGCAAACGTCACTTCAAATAGGGGCTGTATACCAAGGGCTGGGTTTGAATTTGCTATATAGCTGAGGCCAGTCTTGAACTCCTGACCATTCTGCTTACACCTCCAGTGCTAGGCCACCACACCCAGCTTTAAACCTTACAGTGTTACTTGTCACTCTAGCCCCCAGTGGCTGAGCAGGTCTGCTTACATTTGTCTCTCTACTCTAGTTGTCCTAAGCTCATTTCCTGCTGGTCACTACTTACTCTCTAGCAAAGGAGAAACCCTTGTATAAGGAGATACATTGTTTTCAATGTAGGAAATTGGAAGAAGGAAATTGGTCTTTGTCGCACCTTTATTTACAAAGTCAACAATATGAAACTGGGTGTATAGTTTGTTTCAAATATAAAAATGAAATCATTGTAAAGGTAATTGTAATTACCAACAAAAGTAATACATTTCAAGGGTGTGTGCATGTGTACGTGTGTGTGTGTGTGTGTGTGTGTGTGTACATGTGTGCACGTGCATGCGTGAATGTTCATGAGCATGTTTGCTCATGTCTGTACATGAATATGGAGTCCAGAGGTTGATATCAGATGTTGTCCACCTTATATCTCAATAAGCAAGGTCTCCCACTTGAACCCAGAAAACACTAGTCTAGCCAGCCAGCCAGCTTGCTCCAGATCCTCTGCCTCCACCTATCAAGGCTGAGATTACAGGTGGGCCACCATGGCAGACAGACATTTGTGTAGGTGCTGGGGATTCTAACTCTAGTCCTTTACCCACTGAGCTATCTCTTCTAGTGTAGATATGTTTCAAGCCAACTAAAACAATGACTTGGACTGAGTCATGGGAAATGTCTTTGGGGAATCTTCCATTGCGTTGACCTTTCACCTGCTGGAATATCAGTTGAGTCACTGAGGGTTGTCAACATTCTTCCTTATGAATAATGGCATTTATTTTAACCAATTCATTGTTTTGCTGAGCAGATCTGCTTAACAGCAACCTGCAAGCTGAAATGTTAACTAATATTTAATAATAAAAGAACCTAACTTTTCCATTTTGCCTACCTTATCTGGCAGATGAGCTGCTATTAATGGCTGTGTATAAAAATGGAATCTATGTGCTGTGACATGTGACGGGGGGGGGG
>NW_022196900.1:2104725-2139626 GCF_008632895.1 Mastomys coucha | reverse complement strand
AAATAAAGAAAATATCTAATTTAAAAAAAAAAAAAGAAGTTAATTGAGTTTCAGTCATTTGGCTTGAACAGTCCCAGTGCCTAAAGTAAAGATGTAAGGCTCTTAAGTTAGGGACTGAAAGAAGTGTGGGGGAGGACTCTGATGTGGGGTGGTGAGCTGTAATAGGCAGCCTGATCCCTGTTTGAGCTCAGGCTTAAAACCCTGGTGAGCCAGCAGGTGATTGTGGCTTGCAAGGGATGGCAGGAATTTGGCCAAACCCCTTGGGCTCCTGTCTCCTGTCATGTAGCTACAGCCTCCCAACCCTTGCAGAGAGGTCTGTGGCCATCAGTCATGTAGGAGCAGCACCAAGCCCTCCCACATGCAGATAAGGTATCTCCAAGCTCTCAGACCAAGCCAATGAGAAGTACCTGCTGTCAGACCCTGACCCATCCCAAAACTGTATATAAGAATCCTATCCACGGGCAGTGGTGGCTCACGCCTTTGATCCCAGCACTTGGAAGGCAGAGGCAGGCGGATTTCTGAGTTCGAGGCCAGCCTGGTCTACAGAGGGAGTTCCAGGACAGCCAGGACTTCACAGAGAAACCCTGTCTCCAAAAAAAAAGAAAGAAAAAGAAAAAGAAAAAGAAAGAAAAGAAGAATCCTATCCAGAGGGATTAAAGGTGTGTAAGAACTACTCCTTTGTCTGAAAGCTTCCGTCATAAGAGCTGTAACAGTGCCACTTGGGAAGAGATCTGCTCTCCTGAAACGCTGCCTGAAGCTCTCCTGCATTCCTTGATGGCTAGTTGGCCTGCAGGGCAGTGTGGAGTAACTGAGACAGAGGTGGAGCCAGCTGCAGCAGCTGGGTGACAGAGAGGACTCCCTCTTCCTGCTCCCACTCTCACCCCTTTGCTTGGACCCTCGAATCTGGCCGGGCTTGGAGATCTCTATGTACACAGGCCTCCAGTACACAGGTCTCCGGTACAGGCCCACACTCTGATGTTGAGCAGATCTCTCAGCTGGACTTAGTCTGTGGCCAAGCACTGCTGTCAGATCAGCCTTCCTTCTACACTCCCATGAAATGCATGGCTTTGTCCTCCTGTCTGCTCTAACATACCTTGCCAGGGAAAAAGAAAACCAAATCGCCTTCTGGGCTTTAAAAACACAGCTGGAAAGGAAAGCTCTTTCTCAACAGACCCAAAGTCAAGAAGCTTAACAACAGATACATTTTCGTTTCCTTTCTTGGCCTAGTCTTTTCTCTGCCCTCTAAGCCTTATACCTTTCCCAGGTTGTGGGCTGGCTACTAAGGTCTTAGACAAAACCCCCATTTTTGGTTGTATTTATAACATTCCAGCAACTGGGAGTGGCATCTGGTGGGAATGTCTGGCAGATGCTCCATTCCTGCAGCCCATCTGAGTCTGAGGCTGAGTCTGAGTCTGTCTTAATGGACTCTCTTATTTTTTTTTTTCACAGACTGAGGGCATGGGAAGGAATGGAACATGGTATATAGTAGCTAGTGGCAGAAGACAAACATTTTGCTGAAAACATTGATTTTGTTTATTATTATTATTATTATCATTATTATTATTATTATTGACTATATTGTTTAAGTGTGAGAGTAGAATGATTTCCACAGAAAGTCAGGATGATGGCCTTCAAAGAAATTACTAGATGTATTTGATCCCATTAATATATGCAACATTTGGGCTGGAGAGATGGCTCAGTGGCTAAGAGCACTGACTGCTCTTCCATAGGTCCTGAGTTCAATTCCCAGCAACTACATGGTGGCTCACAACCACCTGTAATGGGATCCAATGCCCTCTTCTGGTATGTCTGAAGACAGCTACAGTGTACTCATATACATAAAATAAATAAAATCTTTAAAAAAAAGCTATATAGGCAACATTTACTTGGGTTGTAAAATGCCATATCGAGGGACCTACATATGTATAGTCCTTCCTAGCATGGTTAGGCTCCCAGAGACTATTTGAATCTCATTATAACAGAGATGAGGTCTGTAGATAAGAAAAGTTTTGCATGAAGAGTACACAGGTTAATAATAGCCTAAATAATGACTCAGTACTTTAAAGCTTTGAATTTCAATTTTCAATAACAACAAAAAAAATTAAAGAAAGGAATGCAGTGAGCCCTAGTGACCTATCACACACCGATTGCTAATTAACTGTGTTTCCTTTACCCCACACCCCTTACTGAGAAGTAAGCTCTGGACACCATGTTCTCCCATGTATAATGTTATGGATGTGTTCTAAGTACCAGAAGCCCCATTTAAAACATAATTCCTTAATACCATAAAATATCACCGTGGTGTTTAAATTGCCCTCTGCCTCTTTATTGATCCTCATTCTGTTTTTCTCCTAACTATATTTTTGTTTCACAAAAACCTCGGCTGAATGACATCTCAATAATTTGGCTTATCTGAATGTGTCGTCTTAGTACTGTATGAGGATTTCCTCTGTCCTTTCTATGTTCTTTCAAATGATTAGTTCTAGAAAGTGTACAGATTTCAGCTCAATTTTCTAGGCAACAAGATAGCTGTCCACTAGAGGGCACCGCTGAGTTCTCCGTGAGCAGCCATAGCAACAGAGGGATGATTCCTAAACTGATTCATTAAGGAAGAGTTATAGAATTGTGATGTTTGCCTGAGGGCCAGCAGAATGAATGGATTTGGGGTGTGTGGGTGGGGTGGGAGGTGGGGACCCTCTAGAAAGTACAAAGGGGGGACCTTAGATGAAATGCCCAACAGCAGGGAGAGGGAACTTGTAGAGTTCACCTCCAGCAGAAAGACAAGGCATCAAGTGTGGGGATGGGGTTGCCATCTGTAATGGTTTGCATATGCTCGTCCCAGGGAGTGGCACTATTAGAAGGTGTGGCCTTGTTGGAGGAAGTGTGTCACTATGGTGGTGGGCTTGGAGACCTTCCTGCTTGACTATGCCCAGTCAGTTCCTGGCTTCCTTCAGATGTAGAACTCTCAGCTCTGCCAGCACTATGCCTGCCTGGATGCTGCCATGCTCCCACCATGATGATAATGGACTGAACCTCTGAACCTGTAAGCCAGCCCCAATTAAATATTGTCATTTATAAGACTTGCCTTGGTCATGGTGTCTGTTCACAGCAGTAAAACCCTAACTAAGACAGAAGTGGGTACCCGGGACTAGGGTATTGCTGTGTTAGGCCTGACCATGCTTTAGTTTGGAAGAATGTGAATTTTAGGACTTTGGATTTGGAAAGCAGTGGAATGCTTTAAATGGGGCATAATGGGCTATCCTAGGAGGAATATGGAAGACTGTTACTGAGAGTGATTTGAATTGTGTGAACCTGCCCCAAGAGGTTTCAGTGGAGAAATTCAACATGTGGCCTAGAGACAGTTTTTGTGGTATTTTGGAGAAGAATGTGGCTACTTTTTGCTCTTGTCTGAACAGTCTGCCTGAGGCTAAGGTGAAGAGGCTCAAATTAATTGCCTTGACAAAGGATGTCTCAGAAACGCCCATAATAGACTTCGTTCTCTTGTTAAGTCTCATGAAGAGCATTTTAAACACGAATAGCAAGTTGAGAAAGGAAAAATACAAAATATATAGTTTGAGTATTAAAGGGATACCAGGAAATGAAATGGAACTGAATCCTGTGTTCAAGAACATTAAATTGAATTAAGTGAGTAGTGACCTTGGGGCAGGATTCCACCCATCTAAATTTAGGTTCAGGTGCCTTAGTACAAACCTTTAATTCCAGGAGGCAAAGATAAGCAGATCTCAAGGCCAGCCCAGAACAGCGCAAGTTCTAGGTAAAGAAAAACTTAGATCCAGGCTTGGTGGACCACACATTTAATCCCAATGCTTAGGAGACAGGCACGCAGATCTCTGAGTTCAAAGTCAGTCTATGGAGTAAGATCCAGGACAGCCAAGCTTTGACAGTGAAGGAGTTGGAAAAAAAGGAAGCTAGTGATAATGTAATAGAACAAGGCGGGGCAGGCAAGTTCCAGCTCCTGCAAGCAGCAGAACTTGGCAGCTTCAGTCATGTGCCTCTGGCTTTATATTCAAGAGGAGAAGGAGACTACTGGGACAACTGCTGCTGGTTAGTGTCATTGAGGTGACATCTTCTGGGAAGTGTTTTCTGAGAGCACAAAGAGGCTGTGTTCCAGAGATAGCCAAGGTTGTACCTTGTGCTACACCAGGACTTGGTAATGTGTAAGAGTCACCCAGGTGGTACTGGTTGTGAAGGCATGAAGGTGTCATGAAGAACAGCTGAGGCTTGGCACTGTGAGAGGCCATGGAAGGCCATTGGTGAAGGCGCAGCCCCAGTTGTACTTGACAGTCAGGCCTGGAGGAGTCATGCAAAGGAGCTGAGGCTTGGCATCATGAAGAGAGCCTGTGAGAGGCTATTGGTGGAGCCTACTAACAGCGGAAGACCCTAGTGTATCGGAGACGCCAGTACCATGGGATGATCACCAAGAACAGCAGTGGCAGTGGAGTGGAATCAACCTGAGCTTAGAGTGCTACAGATGGCAGAGCTGGAGAAGTGACACAAGCCCTTTGGAGGAACACAGAAGATCATGTGTGGATCCCAGACACTGGAACAAGAAGCTGTGAAACTGAAGTTGACTTGGGGATCCCAAGATGTTAAAGATGCCAGAGCCACAGGATGCCTGCCAAGGGAAGCTGCTAACAGGGAGTGGATCCAGCTTAGGAGAAAGAACTCTGTTGCACTCAACAAAGATGAAAAAGGAGTTGGAGATCTGAAGACTGCTTAGCATCAGACATGGAGATGCAGAGTTTAGAGTTTGCCCAGCTGGTTTCCTGTCTTGCTTTGGAGATTACAGTTAAGTGATTGGATGAATCTCAGAAGAGACATTGAACTTTGGACTTTTAACATTGTCGAGACTACTACAGAGTATGGGGGCTTTGGAAGTTGGACTAAATGTATTTTGCATTATGCTATGTTTAGGTATGGCCCCCATAGACTCATGTGTTTGAACAAGCCTATGGGGGCCAGGGAGTGGAATTTGATGGTTTGTATATGCTTGGCCCAGGGAGTGGCACTATTAGGAGGTGTGGCCTTGTGGGAGGAAGTGTGTCACTGTGGGGGTGAGCTTAGAGACTTTCCTCCTAACTGCCTGAGGATGCCCAGTAAGTTCCTTGCTTCCTTCGGATGAAGATGTAGAACTCTCAGCTCCTCCTGCACCATGCCTGCCTGGATGCCGCCATGCACCCACCTTGATGACAATGGACTGAACCTCTGAACCTATAAGTCAGCCCCAGTTAAGTGTTGTCATTTATAAGATTTGCCTTGGTCATAGTGTCTGTTCACAGCAGTAAAACCCTAACTAAGACACCATCCCACGGTCAAAATTTTTGACCCAAAATTGCTCCTGTCTAAAAGTACTGCAGGGACAAAAATGGAGAAGAGACTGAGGGATCTGGCTCAAGGGAAGGCTTCGAGGCCTGACACTATTTCTGATGTTATGGTACTCTTACAGACAGGAGCCTAGCATGGCTGTCCTCTGAGAGGCCCATCAAACAGCTGACTGAGACAAAAGCAGATACTGACACCCAACCAATGGACTGAAGTCAGAGATCTCTGTGGTTGAATTAGGGAAAAACTGGAAGAAACTGAAGAGGAGGGTGATCCCACAAGAAGACCATCAGTCTCAACTAAGCTGGACCCATGAGATCTATCAGAAACTGAGCCACCAACCAGGCAGCATACGATAGCTGGTGCGAGGCCCCAACATATGTACAACAGAGGACTATTTGGTTGGTCTCAGTGGGAGAGGACCAGCCTAACCTTCGAGAGACTTGAGGCCCCAGGGAGTGGAGAGGCCTGGTATGTACGGGGGGCATCCTCTTGCAGAGCGGTGTGGGGGGAGGAGGAATGGGATGTGGAACTGTGGGAGGACAGATGGGGAGGGGGGAATAATGACCAAACTGTAAAAAAATAAAAGTTATAAATAATAATAATAAAAAAAGGATGGTGAAGTTTGGCTTGCCAGTTCTTCCTGTGTTTGGTATTAAACTGCTTCTTTGAAGAACATTTCCCCAGAAACTTTTTGTTACTACTGTAAGATGTAATTTGTACAAAAGACTAGAAAAATGCCTGATTTGTTTTCTTACCAGATTTCAAAATAAGTTGGTTTTTTAGACCATCCAATGGCTCAGCAGTTAAGAGCATTGACTGCTCTTCCAGAGGTCCTGAGTTCAAATTCCAGCAACCACATGGTGGCTCACAACCATCTGTAATATGATCCAATGCCCTCTTCTGGTGTATCTGAAGACAGCTACAGTGTACTCACATACATAAAATAAATAAAATCTTAAAAAAAAAAAAGAGACCATCTGAAAGCCAAAAATGAGGTTTTTTAATAAAGTATTTTGACTTGGTTATATGTGATGTGTTCTATATTTTAAAAATCATTCCATTGATACTACTTACTGATGCTGAAATGTTTTCATCTTTGACTAGAGAAACCTGCTAATCAAGTTGCCTACTAGTCTTAGGAACTTCTCCAGCGCTGGTTCGCTAGAGAGAGCCTTATGGATCATATTCTTCTCTGCTGAAGAACTCTCAGTTTCCAGAAGCCCCACGATGTAGCCAGATTCTCCTAATTCAGGTCTTCTGAAAGAGCAGCAAGTGTTCTTAACCACTAAGTCATCTCCAAACTCCCTAGTTTCTGCTTTTGTGTCTATCCTATCTTCCCTCTGTAATATTGGTGTTGTTGTCTGAAGCAGTTGTAAGTTTGGGCATACCGGAGTATTCCATCCAGCTTATGAATAGGGGAGGCAAGGGAATTTGGAGTTTAGGTCCAGCCTCCCTTAAATAGCAAGTTCAAAGCCATCCTAAACTACATGAGACCCTGTCTCCAAAAACAAATACAAATAACAAAACTATTTTCATTTGTTACTCTAAAATTTTCAACGAGCATGTATATATACTTAGTATCACCACTACTCTCCCCGCTTTTGGATAAAAGGTAGCATACCGTATACACTTCTTTCTACTCGGTGTAGGTGATTTTATTTATTTATTTATTTATTTATTTACTTTATTTTTGGTTTTTCGAAATAGGGTTTTTCTGGATTGCCCTGGCTGTCCTGGAACTCACTCTGTAGCCCAGGCTGGCCTTGAACTCAGAAATCGGCCTGCTTCTGCCTCTGCCTCCCAAGTGCTGGAATTAAAGGTGTGCGCCACCACCGCCCTTACTTTTAACTTATCAAATTCTAGTTATGAATAGAAGGCTCATTTATGGCAGCAGGATTCCAATGCTTTACAGTACTACAAGCTTTCCCACTAATCCTTCTATTCAGGAATCTGGGAGGTGACTTCCAATGTTTTGCTATTACAAATCCTGTCGTGATGAATATTCGTGCACACCCCTGTCAATTTTTACTGCCATACCTTTGGGATATCTTTCTAAGTGGGACGGCAGGATCAAATAGTGAGGCGAGCCTAAGTAAGCCTCCCAAATAAGGTGCGCTTTATTTCTGCAGTACAGAAGACGGAAGACACCGAGACAGGCGCTCAAGGTCACTTAGCCTGTTCCTAAAGGGCTGGGAGCTAAACTTGGATGCAATTGTCTCTAGGTCAAGAAGACAAGAATTCAAGGGGGCGGGGCAGAGGTTCGCTAAACCATCGTTCTTGTCCTTCCGGCCCCCTCCCCCACAAGTTCTTTCTTTGAACTCTAGCCCTAGGAATTCTCACACTTTCTATCACGGCCCACTTCTTAGTTCTTAACTAAGAGACAGACCTTCCTCCTAACTCTTAATCCGGGTTCTTAAAAACCGGAGAGGGCTTTGCGCATGAGCAGAGCCTGCTTTCCGCGAAGGAGTCGGCCCGTCCCCGGAGGCTGGACCGGTGTGACATCATCACACCGCGCCGCTCCCAGGCGCCCCAAGGTCGCTTTGCGGGGCGGGAGAGCGCGTAAGTGACCGGCGCAGGGTTCGGGCGCGCGCTGTCACTCTCTGGTAAGCTCGCCGGGGACATGTCGGGGTACACGCCGGATGAAAAGCTGCGGCTGCAGCAGCTGCGGGAGCTAAGGAGACGATGGCTGAAGGACCAGGAGCTGAGCCCCCGCGAGCCTGTATTGCCCCCGCGCAGGATGTGGCCCCTGGAGCGATTCTGGGGTAACTTTTTGCGGGACGGGGCCCTGTGGAAGAACATGGTGAGTGATGAGCCACCCAGGTGTCCAGGTTCCCACCCCGGGTCGCAGCCCGGCCAACCCACCCACTCCTCTCAGTCCCATCAAGGCCGGACCCTGTCCAGAACCCGCACACCCGGGAGGGCCCCAAGGGTCAATCAGTCCAGGGGCTCAGGCTTAGCGGAGACGCTGTCGCGTCGCTAGACTTCAGGGATGGGGTCTGGAGTCCAGGAGCAGGTTGGCTTCGGATGACCTCCTGTGGCTGTCAGATGTTACTGAAAAGTCGGACCTTAGGTCTTACAGGACATTGCACGTGTAGTTGTTTTGAATGTAGATACCTTTCCTCAGGTTAAACTGGTCAGAATTAACCAGAGTTCACAGACTGATTTTAGCATTTGAGAGCACTTACGCGGTGTGTAAGGTTGAGGTGATAGAGACCGGCCAACGCCTCACTCAGCTACCAGAGGACCAGCTGGTATAGTACAGCCTCCTGGGGTCGCAACAGAAGACAGGGTTCTGTTTGGTAGGCTTTGTCAGACTCTAAAGCTCCCTTTCTAGTCATCACTATGTACGTTTAACACGCTTTTAGTTACTTTTAAATTGCATTCCATGACTTGGTCAGGCAGAAGAAACGTTCACTCAAGGTCTACTTTCTATTGTAAGGATTCCAGATATTTTCTTGGAGTCTGCTATTAAGTCACATCAGTGATGAGTAATGAATTTTGTGTGAGAATTGCTTTCATGATGATGATGATGATGATGATGATGATGATGATGATGATGATGATAGTAGTAGTACAAAGTCTTGGTTGGTTTGAACAAGAACACCTTCTGTCTTGCAGAATGCTTTTTATTATAAGCCTTGTCTAGTAGTCTTGCAGAATGGTACTTACTCTAAGTCTTAGAGTCTATGGATATTCTGTAGGAAGCCTCAGAGCTAGTGAAAATATTGGAATAGGTTGGCCCTAATCTGTCAGGAAATATGTTCCATTTAGAAGTTTGTAAAGTAATTCTCACACATTGTGGGTGATGGTGGAAATTTTTTGTTTGTTGTTTGATTTGGTTTTTGTTCCACATACACATTGAAAAATAAGATACCTCATGCTCGGGATAGTAAGTAGCACATGTTGGTAATCACAGGAGCTCCAGAGGTTGAGTCAGGAGGATAGCTGAGGATCTCTGCAGAGTGAGGCAGGCCAGCCTTGGCTAAAGAGTGGGACACTATCTCAAAATAAACTAATGGACACTATCTCAAAATAAACTAATGAAAAAATAAAAGCGAGGGGGTAGGGTGAGGCTGGAGAGATGACTCTGTTTAAGACCACTTGGCTCTTTCGGAGGACCCAGTTTTGGTTCCCAGCATTCACATGGTGGCTTAAAACTGTAACTCTAGTTCCAGGGCATCTGATACTTTCTTCTGTCTGAGCTCTGAGGGCACCAGGCATACTCCTGGTACACATATATATGTGCAGACAGAACACTTATATGCATAAAGTAAATAAGCCTAAAAAATAAAAATGTAAAAAGTGGATGTTTGCTTACCTTGTATGTGTGTTTCCCCCACAGATCTTTAAGGCATACCGCTCCAGTCTCTACACTGTTTCTCATGTGCTTATACCTCTCTGGTTCGTTCACTATTACGTCAAATATCATGTGGCTGTAAGTATGCTTTGAATGTATGCTTTCCAGAACTTATTTTTAATATTGTCCAATAATTTCTTGTGGCTATGCTGTACTCAGAAAATAATATGCCACGCTAAGCTGATTATAAAGGTCTTTGAATTTTTGTTGGGGGGGGTGTAAAATGTTTAATTGAACTTTAAGTACTCTTATATACAAGTAGTTTCAAAACTTGAAAATCAACAGATTATTCTTATACTAGTTTCTAACTTTTGCAATGCATTTCCTTAAGTAGTGTTTAAGTGATCAGAATGTCTAACCCTGGAGTCCTGAACAGCAGGACTAAACAGGTATAAAGATGATTTCTGCTGCTTTTTTAGGCCAGTCAGGTATGTGACATCATTCCAAATGGGTTTGTCATGTCTCAGTTCCCTTTCCTTGTTCTAATCTGATTTTTCATAATTCTCTTCCTTTAGAATCTAGGGTGTCCAAAAAACATGAACTTTTTCATGGAAAGCTCTTGCATGGGGTTGACTAGAGCACTTGCCACGGTTTAAAGACAAAGGACAGCACAGTTGGTTGGTACCCACTATTGGATCCTAGGCAGTAGAAGGGCATGCAGTTTCTGGGATACCATAGAAGAGGGAACAGTGGTGTGGAGTGTTGGAACTCAGATAGTGTAAATGTCCAGTGAGAGCTGCTGGAGTAAGCTCAGCGTGTCCATCTGGGAGGCCTTAGTGGCAGCAACCTGGTATAGGATATTGGAATTTGAGAAGGAAGTCAAGTAAGGAACCGAGGTGGAGTAAGACATCAGAACTCAAATAAGCTAAGGAGGTTAAACATCATAAGGAGTGGTGATGGTGACAGGACATTTGTTATATGTGAGGAGCTTGATCAAGTAAGTACACTGATGGAAAGGAGTTACTTACATGAAACAGGAGAACACCTTAGAGAATGGAAGTAGAACTGGAAGTATTGGTGTGAATGTGGGCGTGTGTTTGTATGCATGGTCACTAAATCTGTCCATTAAGAAGGCCTGGAAACAGGGCCATCTCTAAGTTACAGTCCAGCAGGCAGCACCTCAGTGTTGTCAGCCAGGAGGCAGACAGAAACTCTGTGCTGCCTGATAGATGCAGCAAGAGGAAAGCAGCCTCAGCTTCTTGATATTCCTGGCCAGCGCAGTCACAGGGAATCCTGAAGCAAGCCCATTGGAAGAAGTGTTCCAATGGAGCAAGATTATTGGCTTGTTACCTTCAAACATGCTAAGATCAAGAAGATTGAAGAGTGTCAGAAGATAGTTTGAAGAACTTGGGTTCTCTACTTCTACCATGTGGTCTCCAGAGATCAAACTCAGGTTGTTAGGCTTAGCAGCAAGCCTTTGCTCTGTGAACCATCTCCCTGGCCCACAATATAGTCTTTGAGCAACAAGAATGGAATAGTATGTCCTCTTTATTGTTGTAGAAAGAACATATAAAAGTAAGTATTTGACATCCAGGAATATGTACTGTTAGAAGACAGATAGCAAATTCAAGGAAGACTATGGAGGGAACAAGTTAGGCCAGTTGAAAGGACAGACAGAAAGTCTGTGATGAGCATGTCCCCCAGACTGAGGAAATGTTGACCCCATAAGCTGAGACCAATTTAGGAAAGTTTCAAAATCTAGGGAGAAGAGGTGAGCAAAATGTGTTACAAGCAGAGGGAACCCTTTATTGTGTGTGTATTGAGACTTGGTTTCATATATACTGCAAGCTAGCCTTAACCCTGGCTCTCTTTGCTCTCAACTGGTGACATCCATGAGCTTACACTCGAGCAGAATTCTCCACTGTTAAATGGGAGAAGGCATGAGGATTGAGAGGGAAATGTAGAGAAACATTGAACACAGAGTGAAGGAAGCAAAGTTCTACACCAGGCAGATCAGCTGGAGGCCGTTGCAGTTTGGTACAAATTAGAAGTTGGGGGAAAAGGCAAAATGATTTGGATTACATGCTTCCATAATAGTTCCTGGAGGGTCCATGTTGTCCTGGCCTGCCTGATGCATGTAAGACTAGTAGGTGCCAGTAGGGATTTGAATGGAGCTGTTTTCACTTCAAAAGCCAACAGAAAACCCTTCTGCAACAATACAGTGGACTGACAGCTTATATCTCTAAGGGTCAGAGAGTGGTTTCCATTTCTGTACTGATGGACTTGAGAACCATGTTCACTTGCACTTCCATGGGCCTCTCCATGTCACTGTCCATCTTATTTCATTACTGTGTTAGCATGTTGATCCCTAGAAAAGAACGCTGCCTTCTGTCAGGGTAGGGTTGGAACGTTCAGAAGTGACTGATGTACTGAACTGGGCAGAGTGTTACATGGGGATTTAGTTTGTCAGTTTATATTTTAAATTAAAGTGTACTTTTACCTTAATTAAACTGCCATACCTCTGATAAAATACCAACAAACTTATTCTGTCCCTACTGTCTTTGAACTAATTAAATTTGAATTCTTAAGATAATTTCACTTACAAATGTAATCACATTTTCTTAAGTGCTTCAAGCCCATTTATAAATTTATTTGTTCAGTCTTAACTTTAGGTATTTATATGGTAAAGTGGTACCTCCAAGAAGCAATTTTTTTATTCAACTTTAAATTAGAAGTATGTCTGTTATACATTTTCATTATAATCCTGAGGCTAACCTGTTAGTACTTAGATGCACTCTGATGGTAGGCCCTAGAGGGATAGCTCAGTGGTTAAGAGCATTGACTGCTCTTCTGAAGGTCCTGAGTTCAATTCCCAGCAACCATATGGTGGCTTACAACCATCTATAATGGGGTCTGATGCACTCTTCTGGTGTGTATCTGAAGACAGCTACAGTGTACTCATATAAATAAAAATAAATAAATCTTTTAAAAAACGCTCTGATGGTAGAATATGGATCATCCCAACTTTTTCTCTTTTAGTTATATTAGTTCTTTGAGAGCTTCATAGAACCCAAAGCAATGAGCTTTGATAATAGTTACCTCTCCTCCAACTCTTTCCAGACCCACTTCCCTTCTCTACCTCCCCTTACTTACATTTTTAAAGATTTGTTTTTCCATGTGTGTGTGTGCTTATGTCTGTATCTCTGTGTGGGTATGTACACATGAATGCAGATGCCTATGGAAGCCAGACAAGGAGTCAGATCTCGTTGGAACTGGAGTTATAGTCAACTGTGAGCCAAGCACTGTGGGTGCCAGAAACTGAACTCTGGTCTTCTGGAAGAGCAGTATGTGCTCTTAACATGTAAGCCATCTCTCCAGTCCTGTCCCAACTTTTAAAAGTTGGCATTTATCTAGTTGTACTAAGTGTGGTTCCCTTTATCATCTCTATGACCAAGTTGTCTTAAGATTGAAAATACATTTGTCCTTTAGCAGAAGCATATTTAATAAACTGCAGAATTGGGTTGACAAAAAGAGACATTAATATGTAGTTACTACTCTGAGGGATTCATGCTTTCTTAGCCACTTAGTGGACATATCCACCATTTCATCTTTGGTAGGGTCTGAGCCACATACCCTTTATTCTTCCTCTTGGTTAATTTAGGTGAGTTCTGCAGCTTCATTTCAGTAACATTTGCTTCAGTAACTGCATTCTGCATCCTTGGAAAACATCTTAGTATCTTCCTGACTTTGGCCAAAGTTCTTTTTAAAATAAAAATTTTAAATGTGTACATTTGTTGTATATGGGAGCCACAGATGTCCCATAATGTGTTTGTGGGAGGTCAAAGGACAATTTTGTGGAGCTGGCTGTCTCCTTTTATCTTCATGTGGGTTCTGAAGGTTGAACTCACATTGCCAGGCCTGTGTAGCAAGTGGTTTTTACCCAGAATCACCTCACTGGCCCTGGCCACATTTACACATAATACAGACATTTTATTTTCCTTGTATTGTAGTCTTATGTTTCTCTCATAATCTTGGTCCCCTTGCCTTATATAATGCTACGTCTTACATCATGCCAGTAATTTTTAAGTCTTTTGAGATGGTGTCTTATATATACATACATGCTTTGTGAGTTTATTTATCCTACACTTATATATTTAGTGCCTCTTTTTGTATGCAAAGCACTGTAAACACAGGTACAGCAGTATACACTGCAGATTGTGTTCCTGCCTCATGAAATGCTTACTCTAGTCTTGGAGACGCAATAAGCGCATGAATAAGAGACGTATGCTGTTATAGGAAGTGATCGGTTCTCTAAAAGAGAAATTGAGCATGGTAAAGGAATAGACAATGACAGGGAGCTGCTGTTTTAATTGGACCTTTCTGCAGAGGTGATAGTAAAAGGTACCTAACTGGAATGAGAAGAGGGAAAAATTAGATAACCAGGAGTATATTTCAGGTAGAGGAATCACTAAGCACAAAAGCCCTGGGACATAGCACACTTTATTGATTGGACTCATAGCTAAGAAGCCATTGTGACTAAGGGGCAGTAAGGGAGGGGTGTAGAAAGGCAAACAGTTATCTAGGTATGAGTCCTCCTGGGCTGTAGAGGTCACAGCAAGGGCTCCATCCTTTTCTTTTAAGGATTTTGAAACTTTGAGCAGAAATGTGATCCATGTTGAAAGATCATACTGTGTTGTTGGGAGCATGACAACTTATGACAACTAAGTGGAGGTGTTTAATTAATATGAGGCCAGAGTTCTGGGAAAATTGGAGACTTTAAGTAAAAATTTTGGGAAAAGATCTACAATATTTTCAGAAAAATTCTAACACTGTAATTTACACAGAATTATTTTTATTGCAGACTAAACCATATGGCATTGTTGGCTCGAAGCCCAGAATATTTCCAGTAAGTCTCAAAACTCCAGTTTTTTGTTTGTATGTTATCCCACCCCCCTTCTACTAGTGATTGCCAAGTTCAGTAGAATAAAATGATCTTTTCTTACTGTTTGTGTATTATTGCAGGGGAGAAGAGGAGGGCTAGAGTGATAGTGGAAAATGAGGAGTGGATACTGTACTTTCCACCTTGTTTTATGACCTTGACTGTCCTACAGTAGAAGGCACCACCAGGTTTTCAGGGGTCAAGAATTACAGCACGAGCCTGAAGAGATACATGTGTAGGCAGCTAACAACTGAAGTCCTATTATTTCTGGATTCTAACTTCTTTGGCTTTGTCCCTATAGTTCTCAGTCTATGAAGTTAAGACACGTTTGTGTGGATTTAAATTTTATCTTACAAAGATGTAAGCTCTAAAAGTAATTTTTTAAAAAAAGTTCTTTCATGCCTTTAGTCCTAGCACTCAGGATGTTCAACACAATACATGACTGCTAACATATGAGTAATGAATGAGCCACCATAATGGTAAATTCAAACTTGAATTAGGTAGCATATGTTACAGTTATGTTATCAGCTGCAAAAGGAGACTATCAAATTTGGCTAACAATCCACACTGGAACTCTGCTTTAGAAAATAACAGGAAATGTCTGTTATTTACTTAAGTGTAATCAATGTGTGTCAGATCCCAGGTAGCCTCAAAGTGGGACATTAATTTGATAGTTTTATTAAGCTGGCTAATATTAATTTATTCTTTGCTTGCATGATTATTTAATTATGTGCTTATGTTGCCATTCATAGTCAAAGGTCATGCTGTCATTTTTTTTTTTATTTACATGTCATATGGTTTCTCCTTTCCCAGTTTCCCCTTCAAAAAACAAACAAACAAAAACAACAAGAACGAACCCCTGTTGCCTTCCCCCTCCCCATGCTTGCTACCCCACCCTCTCCCACTTATTGGCCCTGGCATTCCCCTACACTGGGGTTGTCATTCTTATCAAAGGATAAGACAGGCTCTGTTCAGAAGACCATGTCAGTGGGTTTGTAGCATTTCTTTATTTTTGGAATGTTCTTTTTCCTACAGCAGTCCTTTGCTGTGACTGTGTTGTTGACCAGTTCCAGAGTCTCTTTTGAGAAACTGAAGAACGTCCCTGTCCTCTAGAATAGACCAGGCCATGACAGGGTTGCAAGTCTCTGGCTTAACAGAACAGGTTTCCATCTTCCTGATATGGTAGACTAGTATGAGTCAGGCTGTCCTCCCAGTCTGTTCTGCCCCAGCCCTTATTAAAACGAATAACAGAGCATAACTAGCTTTTTCATGCAGTGCCCGAACATGGAATAGCATACAATGACCTATGCACAGTATTTTTCTGAAACCTGGAGGTGGAGGTTGAGACAATAGATTGAAGGAATAAAATACTAGGTCTTGTAATGAGAAGGATGTCATGACCTCGATTGTGGAGATAGTCTCACAAGTATATCCATACTTCAAAACTGTAGTCTACCATCTAAATGTGCACATTAGTATGCCTATACTTTTTAATTTTTAAGTCCTCATGTAATAATTTGATTAATCTTTTTAAGCTTCACATACAAATCAGTACAAGTAAAAAATTAGCATCCAAATTGAAATGTTTTAGGTAAAATGCAAAATAATTTTGAAGGGGCTTTTTTGGGGGTTCTTTTTGTTGTTTTTTTGTTTGTTTGTTTTGAGACAGGGTCAATCTATGTAGTCATGTCTGCCCTGAAATTTGCTATGTAGACCAGCTGGCGTCAAACTTACAGAGATCCACCTGCCTCTACCTCTAGAGTACTGGGATTAATGTACCACCATACCTGGCTTAATTTTAAGTTAACAAAATGTAAAAGTATGTTTATAGTCATTTATTGTGTTGAGCAAATGTTGGAATATTTTACAATGAGGTATATATTTGGTGAGAAAAATTTCTATTAAACACTTTCTTGTTTTCCTTAGGGTGATACAATTCTGGAGACTGGAGAAGTAATTCCACCAATGAGAGATTTTCCTGATCAACATCATTGAAGAGCCCTCAAAAACAGACTTATGTAACAGCACAAGTGTGTTCCTAAAGTGCTGTATTTACTACATCTGTTTCCTGGAAAAGTAATTAATAAAGCTCATTCACAGAATGTTATTACTGTCCAAAGGTTCTCTGATTTGAGACTAACAGTAAAAAGACAAATACTAAACAGAGCTACTAGCTACTTTTTTCTGTCCGTTTTGATAAACAGGATGCAAAACACATTTTAGTCACAGTTTTGTTTACATACTAATTAGACAGGATGTGAATGAAGTGTTTGGAGCACTGATACAAAAAGGGTTGTCCGATCTTTTTGAAAAATTGGCGTGTTAATGCTTATCATAAAAGACCATACGCAAATTTGTATTGTAAATTTTACTTTTGAGTCTACATAGGTGCCGTATGAGGAAAATAACTTTGCTTAGAATTACGAAAATTCATTCAGAAGAACTTGTCTGGAAACTCCTTCTGTAGCTGTCGTCGTGCAGCTACAGTTGATGCATAGATGACGAATCCCCAAGAGAGCAAGACGATTGCAAGTAGCAACTAAAAGGGGAGAGGAAAAGCAAAAAGAAAAATCAATGTGCTGGGTGCTTTCCCTGTGTAGGCCTGGTTACCAGCTACAGGTGGAGAGGGACCCCAGTCCCTCTAACGCAGCCAAGAGGCAGGCAGGCAGGCAGGTCCTGCCACCCCTGACGTCAGAGGCGGAAAAGCGTGTCCTCCAGGAAGAGGCGGAGCCGAGGGCAGGGCGTGAACGCTCAATTTAGGAATGGGTTTTGGAGTTCCAAGCAGCGAGCGAACAGTCTGCCTTCGGCTCGCGGGCCCTGCGATGGTGCACTCTGGAGCTGCGCTGTCCCCCGTACCTACCAAGGAGTAAGTCCAGTCCAGGTTTCGGCGACTCACCGGCCTCATGGTAAGGGAGCAGCGGGGACGGGGTGGCGCGGGCCCTACAGCCCGCTCGCGGGCGCGGTACACCCCGATGCAGCAGCCATTTTTCAGCGGGATTCTGCGCGCTCCCGCGGGCTTCCGCCCGGAGTTGCAGAGCGTCACGTGACCCGGGCCTAGCCCGCCTTTCAGGCAGCGGAGGGAATAAAAGAGAAAATATTAAGATCGCGCCTTTTCTACGCTCACATAGGAATTCCTTAACTGCTTTATCCTGCATTTGCAGTGCGGTATTAATGCAAAATAGTGTGCCATTGTGTGCGTGATAAAAGTTTATTGGGAACTAGTTCACGCTGGAAGAATCAAAGTTGCCGCCCCACACCCACATCCGTTTCCACAAAATGCGAATAGACGTTCGTATGTTTATGTTTGACTTAAAACAATGTCATCCACTCTTTTAGGTAACAAAAAAAAAAAAAATCGTTGGGAACTATTAGTTGAGCCGCTCACCAAGAACAAATAGAATATTATCGCTGATCGCTGGAAATATTTTTAATTTTGTTGCACACGTTACCCAAATGGTGGATCTGCCGGCCAACTTGTGTTGACGGGCCGTTTATGGAATGCTTGGGACTGCAGCAAGTTTGAAATACTTAAGTCCCGAGAGAGACAGCTTGGCAGGCGAACTAGCAGTTCACCCTGAGGATGCTGGCGGTGTGCAGAGTGGAAGCCTGGACCAGCAGAGGCTGGGCTGCTCGGCTCTGGGCGCAGATGTGTCAGATAACATTTTTAGAGTAGATTTCCGAGAGTGGAAAGAGGAAAGCAGGTCCGAGGGAGTTATGGCGGGGTCAAAGAGATGCCTGGTGTTCATCCCAGCTGAATAGTCGAAGGACCTGGGTGCTCTCGGAGCTCAGTCCGGTTCTTGTGATACCGTAGAGGATTCTAACAACCTGTTGAAGTTGGTGAGCCCCCGCTGATCCTGCGGGAGCTTTTCGGCCCGCTTGGCTGTGATTGCCCACTTGGTGCTGTGCCCCCACGCGGTGGGGGCAGGGCAGGGTCTGGTGTCCGTGCCGCAGGCCCCGCCTTCTGCGTGCGCCCGCTGTCGGCGCATGCGCCCCGAGCGCGGGGGTGGACGATCCGTGTTTTGCAGCGCGGGCTGGGGAGGTTGGTCTCGCCTTCTCTCCGCCCCCAAACTGCCTTTGGTGATGAGCGTTCTACGTCACAGGGGTCGCAGCCGCCGCCACCGGGGTCTCCGCTGTCTCGCGAGGAGGGTGAAGCGCCCCCTCTGGCGCCCGCCGAGGAGGGGAGGCGCAGAAGCCGCCGGGTACGCCTTCGCGGATCCTGCCGCCACCGGCCGAGCTTACTGGGCCGGCGGGAGCTAGCTTCTAGCGGCCCAGCGGTCCCTGCCACCGCGTCCTCGGAGGTGAGTCGTCCGGGAACAATGGGTGAAGGGTTCTTGGGCCCGGGAGCAGCCCTGGGGTCTGGGCCTTTCACTGCCCGAGCTTCCTAAGGCTGGAGTCGCCACGATGCCGGGCACCTGTGGATCTGCAGTGGTGAGCAATCGAGGGGAGTGTCTCCCGGCTCCGCTTGAAGAAGGGCTGGAACGCTCCTGCCTACGGGATCGAGCTGTGAGTCCGCCGCACTCACAGCTGCCACTGATAGGAAGTGTGACCTTGGCAGGTCCCCAGCCCTGGACCCTGTCTGTGAAATGGGATTAGCATTTCAGTTGGTCGTGGTTATGTAACGTAAGTGGTGTGATTGTCTTTCCCATCTGAGATAGTAGCATTCAACTAAGGAAGCTGTTAAGGCGAGAGGAGTTGTGCAGTGAGTGCTACACATTGTGGGCAGGGCTTGTGTGCCTTGTGACTTCATTACGCGTCCTCTAGTTAGTACCCTTTCCGAATGGGCTGCTGATTCTGATTGGTAGACTGGAGAGGGGCAGGGCAAAGGTGAAGACAGGATTAAGAAGGAAACTGGGAACCATTTCTGCTGGGTACCTTTCTATGTTAAAGGGGAGAAAAACAAAAAAAATGTGTCTTAAGAGTTAAGCTAGTTCTGGGTAGAGGTTTTTGTTTGAGAGGATTTGAAGGATTAGTTTTTTGTTTGTTTTTTTGTTTTGTTTTTGTTTTTTGTTTTTTGTTTTTTGTTTCTTTTTTTCAAGACAGGGTTTCTCTCTGTGTAGCCCTGGCTGTCCTGGAACTCACTCTGTAGACCAGGTTGGCCTTGAACTCAGAATTCCACCTGCCTCTGCCTCCCAAGTGCTGGGATTAAAGACATGCGCCACCACTGCCCTGCAAAGGTTTGGATTTTTGATAAATGCAAACCTCTTCAGTCAGCCACACTCAATCAGTCCTTATCTAGAAGGAGTGGCTATCACAGGAATAGCTTTCAAGCAACCCCCAACCCTCTATTTTTGGGCAGGGACCCTTGTAGCCAAGACTGATCTCAAGTTCCCTACAATTCAAAGGGTGACCTTGATATTCTGACCCTCTTGCCTTCATCTTCCAGTCTTCTGGAAATGCAGGAATATTCCAGGGTGCCTGGTTCCAATAAAATTTTTTTATTACTGGAATTGAAATTAAAATCTGGGCAGTGGTGGTGCATATCTTTTATCCCAGCAATCTGAAGGTAGAGGCAGGCAGATCTCTTGAGTTCAAGGCCAGCTTAGTCTTTAGAATGAGTTCCAGGACAGCCAGGGCTACACAGAGAAACTCTTGTCTAGCCCCACCAAAAAAAAAAAGAAAAGAAAAGAAATTAAATTTAGTCATTTAGGACTTTACAACTTTTAAACTATTCAGTTTACAAGAAGAATGCAGATTGCTTTTACCAGTCATCATTCTGTTTTATCTGCTCGTGGATGTTGTTAGCTACTTTGCTTAGATATGTTAACTATAGTTGTTACTATCTTTGGAAACCTGTCAAAGATGTGGGTGATGATCTAGATCAATGTCAGACTTTCCAATAACTTAGGTAACTATGTTGAACTCTCACCACCAAGCCCTGCGCTAAGTGCTTGTTTATTCAGATTACATCCTTTCACACGACTTTCCTTTTCCTATTTTATTTTATTTTTATTTTTTAATTTTTTTTTGGTTTTTCTAGACAGGGTTTCTCTATGTAGTCCGAGCTGTCCTGGAACTCCCTCAGTAGACCAGGCTGGCCTCGAACTCAGAAATCGGCCTGCCTCTGCCTCCCAAGTGCTAGGAGTAAAGGCGTGCGCCACCACCGCCCTCCTTTTCCTATTTTAAAAGGCTATTGGTATTCTGTTTTTATCTTAGGGTTTTACTGCTGTGAACAGACACCACCATGACCAAGGCAACTTTGATAAAGGACAGCATTTAATTGGGGCTGGCTTACAGGTTCAGAGGTTCAGTCCATTATCATCATGTCAGGGAAGCACAGCAGTGTCCAGGCAGGCATGGCACTGGATGAGCTGAGAGTTCTACATCTTCATCCAAAGGAAGCCAGGAGCAGACTGTGTCCTAGGTGACTAGGAGGGAGGGTATCATAGCCCACCCCCACAGTGACATGCCAACTCCAGCAAGGTATCTGTACACCTAATAGTGCCACTCCCTGGGCCAAGCATTTTCAAACTACGCCTATTTTAGAGTTGAGAGTATTTGAGAAGTAACTTTCAACTTTGTCCCAGCTTGATCTGTGGGGAGATCAAACTAAGAAGTCTTGATTCAAGTTGGATGTGGTGTCCATGCCTTTAATCCTAGCACTCGGGAGGTAGAGGCAGGCAGATCCATGAGTTTCGGGACAGCCAGGCTACATACATATCTTGACCCCACCCCCACCACCCCAAAAGTGTTAACTCTCAGCATTAATTCTCAGTAGTGCTGCATTAAAGTGCCATCAGATGATTAACTTGTGTCCAGTGATAATTTAAGGAATGCTGTAGGAGCTGACTTTTGTAGAAAGCCTTGACTTGGAAGGGAAAAAAAAAGAAAATTCTGAAGTTCATGATCTCCATCTATTTTCCCTAATTATGTTTGACCCTGTTAACCTGAAATTTCCCCAAAATTATAGTATAAAGGGTTTTTTAATCTTTGTTAGAATCAGCAGATTGGAAGGTTAAAAAAGAAAAAGTTCAGTGCATCCTAAAGTAATAATAGACTTTGTGTGGGACTTGGCTTTTTATGAAGAGCTGATTAATCTGCTCTGGGGGGATTGGTTGGTAGCCCTAATCCCTAGGTTACTGGGCAGTGGACCATTTACAGGGCTTCTTCTAGAATACAAAGTGCAAAATATAAATGGGTCCATCTTTGCTACCAAAGTTAGGACCTCTTGTGCAAATAACCCTCCAGTCTATCTGTTCCTAGCTATCCCAATATAGTTGTTAGTGTATTTACCAAGGTGTGTGGCTATCACCCAAATATAATTATGGAACATTTTGATCTTCTCAGAAAGAAATCTCAGTAGCTCAAGTCATCTTTTCCTCTTTATTGAACTACTTTGGTCATTTGTATGAATGGTACCATACAATATGTGGGGTGGGTGTGTGGGTGTGATTTATTAGATATGTTGTAGCAATCAGCACTTTAT
The DNA here is from genome assembly GCF_008632895.1 of Mastomys coucha. NCBI lineage: Eukaryota > Metazoa > Chordata > Mammalia > Rodentia > Muridae > Mastomys > Mastomys coucha. Next base: position 2,117,621 of record NW_022196900.1, on the reverse strand, counting down.
TACTTATTACTTTTATCACTAAGTAATTTTTTTCTTCATATTTTTTTTATATAAGTCACTGGGTCCTGTTAATGCTGCTTATATCCCTATGGTGGTAGGGTTATCCAAAGGGGTTTAGGCAGTCTACCAGTAGCCAATTCTCAGAGAAAGGGACTCCCCACAGCAGCCATCAGCTACCTATAGATCTTCAGCTAAGGGTGGGGCTTTGGGAGTTCTTCTGTCATCTTCATCATCATGCTTTGAACACACTCGCATCGGTGTTTGATTGTGGCTGCCACCATAGTGGTGCTGACCTGGGTCCTTTGTAAGACCTCTTTCTCTCCCCATGTTGTAATCTTTAACTGGCTTGGACTTGTGCAGGTGACCACAGCTGTGTTGTATCTTAAACATTAAGCTTCCCAACCTCTGGCTCTTGCATTGTGTTTTCCCACTCTGTCTTAGTTTTCTGGAGTGTTGTAGGAGGAAATTCTGGACCGATGTCCAGTCTCTGGCTGGAACTCACAGGTAGAATTTGATGAGCAGTAATGAGTCTGCACCACCCAAACTCCTCTTCTTACCAAGGTGGAAAGAAGCATTGCAAAGCCATCTGGAGGCGGTCCCCTAAAGCAGATGACTTCCCCAGCCTGGGTTTTGACCCTGTTGGTAGTACTAAATCACACTTTTCATCTGTCAGTGGTGGGCGTTTCAGTTATTACGTCAGATGTCGTGATTAATGTGATTTCAGAGTTTTGTTTTAGATATTGTATGATTTCAATGTAATGTGATTTCGATGTAATATAAAATTTCAACAGAAATCTAATTGGTTTGTTGTTTTTTCCTTTGTTTTCCTTTTTAAGTTCTGGGAATAGAAACCAGGTCTGCTTTACCTGTCCAGGCAGGGCTACCACTTAGTTACTACATTCATTCCCAGGTCTAAGCTGTAAATTTTGTGTGAATTAGAAATGTTCAGTAAACAATAAAATTCTGCCTTCCAGAGAAAGAAGTTAAGATAAAATATGTTCTATTTTGAAATTTACTGATCTTTTTCTCCATTAAAGTCTACTCCGTGTGTTAGCTAACTAAAGTCAGTGCAGATTCCTCTGGCTTTTAAAGCTGTGTTTAGTTGGAGCCTGGGTACCAGTCTGTGTTGTCTCATCTGTCAGTTTCTTCCCTCTCTGCTATTTGTGTGCTTTGAGCACATACTGTCAGTTTTCTTTTTTTTCTTTCTTTAATATCTTTTTTAACTTTTCTTTGAATGGATTGATTATAAATAGAGAGAAATGCTGAGAAATGCTTCTAAAAAGAAGTCTGGAAATATCTAGACCACTAAAGAAACATTTGTTTGGATTAATTGACTTTCTCTCAAGGTATGGTTCTAAGAAAGTCAAGATGCCCAAAGTGAAAGACATTTAATTTGGAAAACCTATGATGGAACACTTGTATTTCATCAGTACAGTTTTTGTTGAAGTAGTTTTGTTTTTGTTTTTTTCTTCTTCGACCGATGAATTTATTATTTGGAGAGTTATAGTTCTATCCTTTGAAGAGGGTGGAAGATGTGAAAGAAAGGAACTTTGTACTATGTACAAGCTGGTTAGTATAGCATTTAACACAGGAAAGGATATATACATGAGAGGGATGAAATACAATGCATGTTTGATGTCAGCTTCAGCCAGCTCATTCTGTAAGCTACAAGCTGATGTGATAAATGTAAAGAACTGATTGTTAGCATTCTAGTGATGGGGTGCAGATAGTAAGGAAGGAAACATCAAGCATGTAGTACACCTGGTGGCTTCACTTTTAGATTTAGTTAAAAAGGAAGGTTAGTTCTGGTGGCCTGTATGCACACTTAGGAAGCAGGGCGGGAGCATTGCCTAAGTTTGGGAAGCCAGTCTGGGCATTTATTTATATATTATATTATATATATATATATATACATACACATTTATTTATATATTGTTTCTGTAAATACATAGCATATCATGAATAGAATAAATCATTAGAACATAGTGTTGGAGGCATATATGTCTGACATATGAAACATTTGAGGACAAAAGGGTTTTCCTCTTTTTTTTTTAATAGTCCAGTCTAGGAAAGAAACAATGGTCATAACATGAAATAACAGACACAGTGGAGTATTACTTATTTATTCTGAGTGGGGTCGCAGGTATTTGTTTGCTTTTGTGCTTATGTCTTTGTGTCAAATACTTCTTAAAATACTTAGGTTATGTAGCCTATTATATGATACCTAAGAGCCTACTGTGTACTGGTACTTTTCCTATACGTGAAAGGTGAAATTAAAGTACAGATAGTAACACTTGGGTACAGAGAGGATTGTATCTTCGGAAATGGATCTTGGAGCATGTCTATTGTTGTGCTTTTATTATGTACGGTCTTTATGTTAAGGCCATTCATTTTTGCTGAAGTATGAACAAAGTTTTTATGAAGCATTTTTGTTTAATTATCCTATTACTGAGTTACTGATACACTTCTTTCCCTTTTACAGATAATGGCCTCAGCTGCTAAGGAATTTAAAATGGACAACTTTTCACCTAAAGCTGGCACTAGCAAATTGCAGCAGACAGTACCAGCTGATGCATCTCCTGATTCTAAGTGTCCTATATGCTTGGATAGATTTGATAATGTGTCTTATTTAGATCGCTGCCTACATAAGTTCTGTTTTCGCTGTGTACAAGAGTGGTCAAAAAACAAAGCTGAGTGCCCACTGTGTAAACAGCCCTTTGATTCTATTTTCCATTCTGTGAGGGCTGAAGATGACTTCAAGGAGTACGTCCTCAGGCCTTCCTATAATGGTTCCTTTACCAACCCTGAGGTTCGAAGGTTTCGCTACCGGACAACCATGACAAGAGAACGGAACGCCTCTCTTTACTCACCCAGTAGTACTCTAAGTAGAAGAACAACCACGCCTCCAGACAGTGGAGTGCTGTTTGAAGGTTTAGGTATTTCCACAAGACCTAGAGATGTTGACATTCCTCAGTTTATGAGACAAATGGCATTAAGGGGGCCAACTACTACAGATGAGAGATCTTTGCGGAAAATTCAAGAACAAGATATTATTAATTTCAGGCGAACTCTTTATCGTGCTGGTGTTCGAGTTAGAAGTATTGAAGATGGTGGCCGCTACAGGGATATTTCAGCTGAGTTCTTCCGTAGAAATCCAGCTTGCCTTCACAGATTAGTTCCTTGGTTAAAACGTGAACTTACTGTTCTTTTTGGAGCCCATGGTTCGTTAGTCAATATTGTCCAGCACATCATCATGAGTAATGTTACTCGCTATGATTTGGAGAGTCAAGCATTTGTGTCTGACTTAAGACCATTTTTGCTTAATCGAACTGAGCATTTTATACATGAATTTATCAGTTTTGCTAGATCTCCCTTCAATATGGCAGCTTTTGACCAGCATGCTAATTATGATTGCCCTCCTTCATCTGAAGAAGGCAGCCGTTCTGATTCTTCAGTCATTACAATATCACCAGATGAAGCTGAAACTCAAGAGCTAGATGTGAATGTATCTACTGTTAGGCAGGCACCATGGGATGATGAAACTCCTGGACCATCGTATTCAAGTTCAGAGCAAGTGCATGTTGGTGTGTCTTCCCTTTTAAACTCTTCGGACAGTTCAGATGAAGAACTTGTCTCTGGAGGAACCACATCTCAGATACAAGGAGTACAGACTAATGACGATGTAAATAACGACAGTGATTCATCATCAGATAATTGTGTCATTGTTGGGTTTGTTAAGCCACTAGCTGAAAGGACCCCAGAACTTGTTGAACTGTCTTCTGATTCTGAGGAGTTGGGCTCTTGTGAGAAAGAGGAAGCAGCGAAGACACAAGAACAAGAGCAGTCTTACAGTTCAGCTGACAGTGATGCTAGTCGGTCTTCATCTCCGCGGTCCATCCTTGGAAAAGATGAACACATGAGTAAAAGCCATTGTGACTCTGACACAAGAAGAAACTCGAAGAAAGAAGAGAAACGATCTACATCCTTGCCAACTCCCAGGGACAGCTCATCTACAAGAGGTGACAGGGTGTGTTCCCCATCTAACCATCGACACAGGAAGGGAGGAAGATCAAGGAGTTCAGATTCACGTCCCCAGAGTAGAAGTGGACATGATCAGAGGAATCATAGGAAGCATCATGGGAAGAAAAGATTGAGGAGTAAGAGATCCAGAAGTAGGGAGAGTAGTAGCAGACCTAGAGCGAGAAAGGACAAGAAGAGATCAAGAACTAGAGATAGCAGCTGGTCAAGAAGAAGCCAGACACTTTCTCTTAGTAGTGGAAGCACCAGTAGATCAAGGTCTCGTAGCAGTGATCATGGCAAAAGAAGATCACGAAGCAGAAATCGAGATCGCTATTATTTAAGAAATAATTATGGAAGCAAATATAAGTGGGAATATACTTACTATAGTAGAAACAAGGACAGAGATGGTTATGAATCATCATACAGGAGGAGGACTCTTTCAAGAGCCCATTATTCTAGACAGTCTTCAAGTCCAGAAGTTAGAATTCAGTCTTTTTCTGAAAGAACAAATGCTAGGAAGAAGAATCACAGTGAACGGAAATACTACTACTATGAAAGGCGCCGATCAAGGAGCATGTCCAGTAACAGGTCGAGGACTGCATCAGCTGGGCCTGACCGGGTGAGAAATGAAAAGCCTGGAGGGAAGCGGAAGTACAAAACCCGGCATTTGGAAGGCACTAGTGAAGAGGCTCAACCGACTCGGGAGTTTGCTTCCAAAGTGAAGGACAGTCATTACCAAAAATCATCAAAATTGGATGGAAATTATAAAAATGAGAGTGACAGCTTTTCAGATAGCAGATCATCAGACAGAGAGACAAAACACAAGAGGAGGAAAAGGAGGACACGGAGCCTAAGTGTAGAGATAGTTTATGAAGGAAAGGCTATGGACACAAGTAAGCACCACAAAAAGAAAAAGAAGAAACATAAGAGGAAGCATAAGAAACACCATGGAGAAAATATTACACGGTCGCCAGTAGTTATAACCATCGACAGTGATAGCGACAGGGATACTGAAGTAAAGGCAGCTGTTGAGTGTAGCCACAGCAGTCTGCCACAGCCTGTTCAAGAGGAAGTCTTGACTCCTTCCTCGGAAGGATTTGAAACTAAAGATGTTGTCACGATAGAAGATGAGGTTGGTGTCCTGGACAAGGAGTGCAATGTTACAGCACTTACTGATGACTTGAACACCAGCCAAACTTTGGAGAATAGTGAATCACCGGCAGTCTCAGTTGAACAGACTCTTGATGTAAGAGAAGAAAGCACCTTTGCCTCTGATTTGGAGAGCCAGTCCAGTAATGTGTCTATTCAGACTGAACCATCGAGACCATTGCCATCTCCGCGGACCTCATTATCGTCAGTGTCTCCTGGTAGAGACTGTGATCTGTCATAAAACTGCCAAAGCATCTCCTTGATAATCCAGAGGCTATAGGAAAAAGGTAAAAGTCATCATTTGCAGTCTGGATGGCTTTTCCTGGAAAAACTTTGCCTCTTAAAATATTTTAACTGTGTGTGTGTTAATTTGTAAAATTCATTATTTGTTCAAAAAGTTATGTATGTCCCATTCCCAGATATATGCACTTTTAAGTGATAAAAATGTTGCTAGCTGTTTATTTAAAACTTGGGAACCTTTTTAAATAAAAATAAAAAAAGTTTAGGAGTTATTTCATAAAGCCATATGGTATTGACATATTTTTATGGTAGTATTTTTGAATTTTTTTTTTTTTTGAAAGTTATTCTGGAAGTGTGTTACAAGCTGGGAGAATGCTTTTAGACAGTTATTTTTCATAAAAGATTTGTATGATTCAAAACATTTCTTAGACTGAAGTAAGTAATTTTAATCTGCACAGGTTGTCTTGACTTCTGCCAAGAGCAAAAGTTTAGTATTTTCTTTATATACTTGATTATCTGGACTGGCAATAAGACAAATGTGTATTCAACAAAAGACAATAAAACTGTACACTCTAAAAAATTGAGACATTTTTCTGTGCAGCATTGATTTCTTCGAAGTTTTGCTAGAGCCAAAGGCTTAAAAACCGGGTGGACATTCACAGACTCAGTTTCAGTGGCTAATCCGGTTCTTTAACTGTGACGCTGAGTCTCTCTCTTACTTTCTTGAGGAGAGTGTGGCTGTGGAGCATTTGGCTTTACTACAAACACAAGAACCCTGGCCAAACCTGCTTTGACAATTCTGCACAAAGTGGCTCTTTGTATCTAATCTGATAAAGGATTGTCAGTGAACAGCAGAGCTTGAACTTATTCCAAATTTAAGCCTCAATTTGCCTTGTTTCCTGTATTCATTCTTGAGTAGAAATTGGAAGGCTTGCTTCATGGCCAGTCTGTATTGGGTTTTAGTGGGAGAAAAGGCATATAGAATCCTTTCCCTCATGGAGTTTACTGATTGTTTAGTTAAAGCAATTGTGTAAAGAATATATAGTTCTCTGGAGAGCAGTGTGTGTGTGTAAATACGTCTTACATACAGAGGGAACCTGATCTTAGTGGAAGTGAGTTCAGTTAAGAGTCCAGAAAATAAGTTGACAGCAATAGAATCTGAAAGGCAGAGACTCTGCAGCGATCTAGAGGCAGGAGTGGGGCCTAGCATTTTAGAAACAGGGTTGTTAAAAGTGTAGAAACAATTTAGGTAAAAATCATGTTCGAAATCTGCTTAAAAGGCAGTAGAAAATGACTTTAAAATAGAATCTAAAATTGATGTTGACAGTTTGAAGTTCACATAGTGAGAAATAGCAGAAGAACTATATGATTCAGAAATGGACTTTGTAATTGCAAGAAGCCTTTTTAAGGGTTCTTGGGGGGGGGCACTGTTTTCCTGCCCTTTACTCCCAGTTCCTACCTCCTTTTGTAATTTGAATCCACTCCCTTCTTGTATCATTAGAATTCTAAGGGGTAACAGTAAAACAAAATATAGTAAGATAAACAGAACTAGGCTAGGAAAACCCAAGAGAACACACAAGAGACACTTGTCTGCACATTCAGGAGTTCATAAAACTAAATTGGAAACCATAATATATATATATGCAAAGGGCCTTGCGCAAACCATGCAAGCTCTTGGCATGCTCCCTCAGTCTCTGAGGTTATAATGGTTTAATCATGTTGATTTAGATGGCCTTCTTTGGCTGTCCACCATCCCCTCTGACTCGGGCTCTTTCCTCTGCTCTGGGGTTCCCTGAGTTTTGATAGAGATGTTCTGTATAGGGCTGAGTGTGCCGAAGTCTGTCACTCTGCATAACATCTGGTTGTGAATCTGTCTGTTCCATCTGTTGAAAGAAGCTTTGACGATTGAGCAATTTGGGAGTCATTTTAATCTCTATTTTGTTAAAAGGTTGTATTTGGTTTTACTCTAGGTCTCTGGGCTACCTAGTTGTACTGGCTAGTTCTGTGTGTCAACTTGACACAAGCTGGAGTTATCACAGAAGGGAGCTTCAGTTGGGGAAGTGCCTCCATGAGATCCAGCTGTGGGGCATTTTCTCAATTGCCCCTTGTGGGTGGTGCCATCCCTGGGCTGGAGGTCTTGGGCTCTATAAGAGAGCAGGCTGAGCAAGCCAGGAGAAGCAAGCCAGTAAAGAACATCCCTTCATGGCCTCTGCGTCAGCTCCTGCTTCCTGACCTGCTTGAGTTCCAGTCCTGACTTCCTTGGTGATATACAGCAATATGGAAGTAAGCCGAATAAACCCTTTCCTCCCCAACTTGCTTCTTGGTCATGATGTTGTGCAGGAATAGAAACCCTGACTAAGACACTAGTCTTAGGTTCTTGGTCACTTAAGATGTGTAGGGTATGATTTCCATCTCGGGTAGGTTGGGGGGAGGGTGCTTCATTCAAGCCAGATACTAGTTGAACAGTCCTGCAAGTTTTGTACCATCATTGCAGTGACATATATTGTAGGGAAGATAGCGTTGTCAGAGGGTTTATGGCTAGTTGGTGCTTACATTTCTCTTGATAGCAGAGTACCTTCCTGTACCAAAGGTGCTAGATCATAGGGTTGGAGGCTCTGTGGGCATCACCTAGACTGCTCCATGTCACATTTTGTGAAGAGCAACAGCCTAGTTTTGCAGATTACACTTGGCCAACAACTCAATTAGATATAACCCAATTCTGGTACTGAAAACTTCACTTGGTGACAGAGATGGCCAGTCGGTGCTCCCATTATTTGGCAACTTTGTTTAGATTGCTTTCATATGTGTGTGTGTGTGTGTGTGCGTGTGTACATATATATGTGTGTGTGTGTACATTTATATGTAAAAATATATGTGTGAAGTATATATATATATATATATATATATATATTTTTTTTTTTAGGAAGCTTCTACTATATTAGATTTCTATGCAACCCCTGAAATTCTTGTTGATTTTAGCTGACTCTTCCTATGTTCCCCCATCCTCTCCCCTGTACCTCCCCACTTAAACTTCCCATTCCAGCCCCCTTCCCTTCATCCATAAGTATATTCTAATTCCCTTCCCTAACAAGATCTGTCCCTAGTAATCCTGTACTCTACCTAACCTCTGGTTCTGTGGATTGTAGCCTGATTGTAACGGCCTAACAGCTAATATCCACACATAAACAAATACATAGCAGACTTATTTTGGGTATGGGCTACCTCACTCAGGATGGCTTTTTTTTAGGTCCATCTTTATATTTGGAAATTTCATGATTCCATTTTTTAAAAGTTTTCTCAGCTGGGCAGTGGTGGCACATGCCTTTAATCCCAGCACCCGGGAGGCAGAGACAGGCGGATTTGAGTTCGAGGCCAGCCTGGTCTACAGAGTGAGTTCCAGGACAGCTGGGGCTTCTCAGAGAAACCCTGTCTCGAAAAGAACAAAAACAAACAAACAAAAAATAATTTTCTCAGCCATTTGCATTTCCTTGAGAATTCTATTTAGATCTGTACCCCATTTTTAATAGGGTTCTTTTCTTGATACCTAGTTTATTTTAGTTCTTTATATATTTTGGATACTAGCCCTCAGTGATACATGCTTAGAAAAACCTTTTCCCATTCTTAGGCTGCTGCTTTGTAGGAATAATGGTGTTCTTTGCCTCACATATATTTTCAGTTTCATGAGGTCCCGTTTTGTTGATCTTAGTTCCTGTGTTAATGGTGTTACAGAAAGTCTTTTCCTCTGCTAGTGAGTTTAAGACTATTCCTCACTTTTCTAAAAGGTTCAGTGTGTCTGGTTTTATGTTGGGGTCTTTGATTAGACTATGAGTTTTGTGCAGGGTGGGAAGTGTGGATCTATTTGGATTCTTGTACATGCTGCCATCCAGTTTGACCAGTACAATTTTGTTAGAAGATGCTTTTGTTTATCCAGTGTGTATTTCTGGCTTCTTTATGAAGAAAGAGAGAGAGGAGAGACAGACAGACACACACACGGGGAAGGGGGGGGGAGAGAAAAGCAAGCAAACAGGTGTCCATAGGTCTTCAGTTTGATTCCACTGATGAACATGTCTGTTCTTGTGCCAATAACATGCAGTTTTTATTGCTGTAGCTCTATACCACAATTTGAAATCAGGGATGGTGATAACCACCAGCAGTTCTTTTATTGTTCAGGATCAGGATTGTTGTTGCTATCCCCAGTTACTGTGTTTCCATATGAAGCTGAAAATTGACCTTTTACAATCAGTAAAGAATCATGTTGGAATTTGGTGGGGTTTGCATTACATCTGTAGATTGCTTTTGGTAGGATGGCCATTCTTACTATATTGACCCTACTGATCCATGAGCATGGGAGAGCTTTGCATCTTCTTTAAATTTTCTTTCTCTAGTGTCTTGAAGGTTTTATTATACAGCCTTTCACTTGTTTGGTTAGACTTATCCTAAGATCCCCCACCCCTTTTTTTTAAGGCTATTATGAAAAGCCTTAAAAAAGTCTTTCTCAGTCTGTTGCTCATTTGTTATGAAGGAGGCTCCTGACTTTTTGAGTTAATCTTGTATCCAGCCACTTGGCTAAAAGTGTCTTATCAGCTTAGGAATCTTTTTGTGGAATTTTTAGGGTCTGTTATATATCTATTGTATCTGAAAATAATTCTTTGGCTTCTGCTTTTGTAATTTATATCCCTTTGATCTTCACACATTGTCCTTACTGTTCTAGCTAAGGCTTCAAGCACTGTATTGCATAGCTAGGAAGAGTGGGCAGCCTTGACTTGAGTCTGATTTTAGTGATACTACTTTGAGTTTCTGCCCATTTAAGTTAAATGTTAGCTATGGGTTTGCTGTAAACTGTCTTTACTATGTTTAAATATGTTTCTTGTATCCCTAATCTCTCCAGGACTTTTATTATAAAGGGTTACTGGACTTTGTTAAAGGTGTTTTCTACCTCTAGTGAGATAATCCTGTGGTTTTTGTCTTTCAGTTTTATATGGTGGATTACATTTATCAGTTTATGATATTGAGCCATTCCTGTATCACTCGGTTCAAACCTTGATCATGGTGGATGATCTTGGATGTATTCTTGGAATTGGTTTGCAAGTATTTTTACTGAGGTTTTTTTTTTTTTTTTTTTTTTTTTTTTTTTTTTTTTTTTTTTTTTTTTTTTTTGCATCTGTGTTCATAAGGGAAATGGTCTGTAGTTCTCTCTTTGTTGTGTTAATGTGGTTTAGATATCAGGGTAACTGTGGCCTCATAAAGGGAGCTGTTGGGAAGGGTTTCTTCTATTTCTATTTTGTGGAATAGTTTGAGGACTATTGGTGTTAACTCTCTTTGAGAGCCTGGTAGAATTTTATACTAAAGAGAGTTTTAATACTGCTTCTATTTCTTTAGGGGCTATGAGGTAGTTAGGTTTGTAAGCCAGAGTGTGTGAGCTTTTGTTTTCGTCAGCCTTCTTTGCAAGTAACCAGATCTATTCTAGGATTTATGTTGTGTTTGTACCATTGGGTAGAGCCTGGGCCTGGACACCTCTGGGCTTGGACTCTGCTATAGGTGTACTTTTGTTGACTATTGCTCATAATTGCCACCCCCACTTATTCTGAGGACATCATACAAAAAAATCTGGGGGCTGGTGAGATGGCTACTCAGTGGGTAAGAGCACTGACTGCTCTTCCAAAGGTCCTGAGTTCAAATCCCTGCAACCACATGGTGGCTCACAACCACCTGTAATGAGTTCTGACGCCCTCTTCTGGTGCATCTGAAGTCAGCTACAGCATCCTTCCTTATGATAATAAAGAGATCTTTGGGCCAGAGTGGGGTTCACTGGAGTGAGCAGAGGTCATAAAATTCAATTCCCAACAACCACATGAAGGCTCGCAACCATCTGTACAGTTATGGTGTGCTCATATATATGCATAAAATAAATCCTTAAAAAAGAGAGAGAGATCAGCTGTGTGACTTTGGTGCCATCTCTCAAAAAAAAAAAAAATTGTTCATTTTCTTAAGTTTCCATTTCCTTAAAATACATAAGTAGTTTTGCATTGTGATGTTTTAATCAGGCCAAAATAATGTTAAAAATCCAGTGACCACATGTCTTAGAAATCTGAGGCTAGGAACCCAAGTTTATCTTCGGCCTTCCTCTTACCTCATTTACCCACCACCACATTCTCCTGTACTGCTCCGTGTGCTGCCGGAACCTTCACCCGTGGCATTTTCTTCATTCAACAACTGGACATTCTGCTGAACTTTATGGTAACGTGTGCTCAGGACCCCCATTTTCCCCTGGAAGCAGGCCAGTAAGAAACATCCCTCCATGGCCTCTGCATTAGCTCCTGCTTCCTGACCTGCTTGAGTTCGAGTCCTGACTTCCTTGGTGATATATAGCAATATGGAAGTAAGCCAAATAAACCCTTTCCTCCCCAACTTGCTTCATGGTCATGATGTTTGTGCAGGAATAGAAACCCTGACTAATAAAAATTGGTACCAGCATAGTGGGGTATTCCTGTGACAACCTGACCATGTTTTGGGGAAGATTGTAAAAGGACTTTGGAACTTTAAGCCAGAAGAGCTACTGGCTGTTAAGAACTCTGTGGGAGCTTGGAAGATCATGTTGAGAACAGTGCAAAGATGGAGGCCTGGCTTGTGAAATTTCAAAGGGAAGATTAAAGACTCTATCAGGGCCGTTGCTATTTTGATTGTAAAGATTCTGTGGTTTTGGTTAGCTGGGGCTGAAGAATCAGCTGTGACTAACAAGATACCAGAACTACTAAAGTGAAAACTTTGCATTACTGGGACTATTGATGCTGGTTAGCTGGAGCTAAGGAATTAGTGGTGATTAAGAAGAGACCAGGGGCTGGTGAGATGGCTCAGCAGGTAAGAGCACCGACTGCTCTTCAGAAGGTCATGAGTTCAAATCCCAGCAACCACATGGTGGCTCACAACCACCCGTAATGAGTTCTGACGCCCTCTCCTGGTGCGTCTGAAGACAGCTACAGTGTATTACATATAATTAATAAATAAATAAATAAATAAATAAATAAATAAATAAATAGAAGAGACCAGCATCATTAAAGTGACATCTTCTGGGAAGTGTTTACTGAGAGCACAAAGAAACATAATTTTGGTTTTTTTTACAGTTGTCATGATGCAAGTTGGTAAGTTATGAAAACTGTAGTGTGGCTTCTTAAGCAGTTTTTTGTTTTTTGGGTTTTTTTTTTTTACAGGTTTCATTGAATGAAATCCTATTTTAATGTTGACTTTTCTAGTTAACTGACTCTGCTCCATTCATTGAGTGTTAATAGTTTAAAGTACATGTAGTATATGGTAACACAGGATCCTTCACAGTTGAGCGTTTTGATTTCCATAGATTTTTATGCATGCAGCTTTCCCCCAGTTGTGCTACAGAGTCCAGCTGCGTGGCTGAGGTTGGTCTCTCCTCAGCTCAAACCATCCCGCACAGTCCCCTGAGTATGACACGATAGGCGTATGCCTCAGCTCAAACC